>NC_059456.1:1659999-1879999 GCF_905237065.1 Salmo salar
TCTCCCCCTCTCCCCTCTCTTCCTCTCCCTCTCCCTCTCCCTCTCTCCCTCTCCTCCTCTCCCCCTCTCCCCTCTCCTCCTCTCTCCCCCTCTTCCCTCTCCTCCTCTCTCCCCCTCTCCCCTCTCCTCCTCTCTCCCTCTCTCCCTCTCCCCTCTCCTCCTCTCCTCCTCTCCCCCTCTCGCCTCTCCTCCTCTCCCCCTCTCGCCCTCTCTCCCTCTCCTCCTCTCCTCCTCTCCTCCTCTCCCCCTATCTCCCTGTCTCCCTCTCCTCCTCTCCCCCTCTCCCCTCAACCTCTCTATGTTCTCTTCTCATTCATCCTGCTATTATCTCTCTTTCTCCCTCTATCCTCTCTCTCCCCCTCCCTTTCTCGCCCCCACTCTCTTTATATCTCTCTCCTCTTACTCTATCTCCCTGGTTTCTATTGCTCAATCTGTCTCCCCCCCTCTCCCTTCATCCCTCCTCCTCCTCTCCTCTCTCCTTCCCACCCTCTCTCCTCCTCTCTCCTTCCTACCCCCTCTCCTCTGACCCCCCCCTACAGCTACTATTGAGGTGAACTCGGTCAACGATGCGTGGTACGGCAGTGTCAAGGACTCTATCAGAGAGCAGCAGACTCAGGCTGTCTGGGTGTCTGAGGGGAAGGTAAACACACTCACCATGGACCCATAACTACATACTATACCAGGGGTGTGAAATTCCAGTCCTTAAGGGCCTGATTGGTGTCACAGTTTTGCCCCAGCCCCCCAGCTAACACACCTGACTCCAATAATAAAAATCATGATCTTCTGTTTAGAATGACATGTGATTAATCAGCTGTGTTTGGTAGGGATGGAAAAACAGTGTGATGCCAATCAGGCCCTCGAGGACTGGAGTTACCCACCCCTGTACTAGACTGAACTATACTGTACTATACTATACTATACTGTACTGAACTATACTATACTGTGCTATACCGTACTATACTGTACTAGACTGAACTATACTGTACTATACTATACTGTACTATACTGAACTGTACTATACTATGCTATACTGTACTATACTATACTGTACTAGACTGAACTATACTATACTGTGCTATACTGAACTATACTATAATGTGCTATATTGCACTATACTATACTGTGCTGGACTGAACTATACTATACTATACTGTGCTATACTGAACTATACTATACTGTGCTATACTGCACTATACTATACTGAACTAGACTGAACTATACTATACTATACTGTACTATACCGGACTATACTATACTGTGCTATACTGTACTATACTATACTGTACTCGACTGAACTATACTATACTGTACTATACTGAACTATACTATACTGTGCTATACTGTACTATACTAGACTGAACTATACTATACGGTACTATACTATACTGTACTAGACTGAACTAAACTATACTGTACTATACTATACTGCACTGTACTGTACTGAACTATACTAAGCTATACTGTACTATACTATACTGTACTAGACTGAACTATACTATACTATACTGTGCTATACTGAACTATACTATACTGTGCTATACTGCACTATACTATACTGTGCTATACTGAACTATACTATACTGTGCTGGACTGAACTATACTATACTATACTGTGCTATACTGCACTATACTAGACTGAACTAGACTGAACTATACTATACTATACTGTACTATACCGGACTATACTATACTGTGCTATACTATACTGTACTCGACTGAACTATACTATACTGGACTATACTGAACTATACTATACTGTGCTATACTGTACTATACTATACTAGACAGAACTATACTATACTGTACTATACTATACTGTACTAGACTGAACTAAACTATACTGTACTATACTATACTATACTGTACTGTACTGTACTATACTGAACTATACTATACTGTGCTATACTGTACTGTACTATACTGTACTATACTATACTGTACTATACTGTACTGTACTATACTATACTGTACTGTACTAGACTGAACCATACTATACTGTGCTATACTGTACTGCACTTTACTGTACTATACTATACTGTACTATACTGTACTATACTGTATTGTACTGTACTATACTGTTGGCTGTTGTTACAGAAGTATCATTTGAGGGGCGCGCATCACAAGCAAAGTGTGTTGTGTCATTTTACTTCGTCTGTGAAAAACATTAGCACAGGCAAGTCTGATTACGCTCAGCCAGAGTAATTTATTTCTTAATATATGTCTCTGGGGATTAGCTATACCACAGCCTCTGGTACAGTATGACTCTGGGGATTAGCTATACCACAGCCTCTGGTACAGTATGACTCTGGGGATTAGCTATACCACAGCCTCTGGTACAGTATGACTCTGGGGATTAGCTATAGCACAGCCTCTGGTACAGTATGACTCTGGGGATTAGCTATACCACAGGCTCTGGTACAGTATGACTTTGGGGATTAGCTATACCACAGCCTCTGGTACAGTATGACTCTGGGGATTAGCTATAGTACAGCCTCTGGTACAGTATGACTCTGGGGATTAGCTATACCACAGCCTCTGGTACAGTATGACTCTGGGGATTAGCTAGACCACAGCCTCTGGTACAGTATGACTCTGGGGATTAGCTATACCACAGCCTCTGGTACAGTATGACTCTGGGGATTAGCTATACCACAGCCTCTGGTACAGTATGACTCTGGGGATTAGCTATACCACAGCCTCTGGTACAGTATGACTCTGGGGATTAGCTATACCACAGCCTCTGGTACAGTATGACTCTGGGGATTAGCTATAGCACAGCCTCTGGTACAGTATGACTCTAGGGATTAGCTATAGTACAGCCTCTGGTACAGTATGACTCTGGGGATTAGCTATACCACAGCCTCTGGTACAGTATGACTCTGGGGATTAGCTATATCACAGCCTCTGGTACAGTATGACTCTGGGGATTAGCTATACCACAGCCTCTGGTACAGTATGACTCTGGGGATTAGCTATACCACAGCCTCTGGTACAGTATGACTCTGGGGATTAGCTATACCACAGCCTCTGGTACAGTATGACTCTAGGGATTAGCTATAGTACAGCCTCTGGTACAGTATGACTCTGGGGATTAGCTATACCACAGCCTCTGGTACAGTATGACTCTGGGGATTAGCTATACCACAGCCTCTGGTACAGTATGACTCTGGGGATTAGCTATACCACAGCCTCTGGTACAGTATGTCTCTGGGGATTAGCTAGACTACAGCCTCTGGTACAGTATGACTCTGGGGATTAGCTATACCACAGCCTCTGGTACAGTATGACTCTGGGGATTAGCTATACCACAGCCTCTGGTACAGTATGACTCTGGGGATTAGCTAGACCACAGCCTCTGGTACAGTATGACTCTGGGGATTAGCTATACCACAGCCTCTGGTACAGTATGACTCTGGGGATTAGCTATACCACAGCCTCTGGTACAGTATGACTCTGGGGATTAGCTAGACCACAGCCTCTGGTACAGTATGACTCTGGGGATTAGCTAGACCACAGCCTCTGGTACAGTATGACTCTGGGGATTAGCTATACCACAGCCTCTGGTACAGTATGACTCTGGGCCGTTCAAAACTAAAGACCTATCGTATCAGAGATATACTCTAGTAAACTATACACTATAGTCTAATATACTCTACTATGCTAAACTATACACTATAGTCTACTATACCCTACTCTACTATACTAAACTATACACTATAGTCTACTATACCCTACTCGAGTATACTAAAGTATACACTATAGTCTACTATACCCTACTCTACTATACTAAACTATACACTATAGTCTACTATACCCCACTCTACTATACTAAACTATACACTATAGTCTACTATACCCTACTCGAGTATACTAAAGTATACACTGTAGTCTACTATACCCTACTCTACTATACTAAACTATACACTATAGTCTACTATACACTACTCTAGTATGCTAAACTATACACTATAGTCTACTATATCATACTCTACTATACTAAGCTATACACTATAGTCTACTATACCCTACTCTACTATACTAAACTATACACTACAGTCTACTATACCCTACTCTACTATACTAAACAATACACTATAGTCTACTATACCCTACTCTACTATACTAAACACTATAGTCTACTAGACCCTACTGTGCTATACTAAACTATACACTATGGTCTACTATACTCACCTAAAATATACACTATTCTCTACTAAACCATATACTATACTCTACTAAACTATACACTATAGTCTACTATACTCACCTAAAATATACACTGTACTCTACTAAACTATACACTATAGTCTACTATACTCTACTAAACTATGCACTATAGTCTACTATACTCTACTAAACTATACACTATAGTCTACTATACTCCACTAAACTATTCACTATAGTCTACTATACTCACCTAAAATATACACTATACTCTACGAAACTATTCACTATAGTCTACTATACTCACATAAAATATGCACTATACTCTACCAAACTATTCACTATAGTCTACCATACTCTGCACTATAGTCTACTATACTATACTAACCTCTACACTATAGTCTACTATACTCTACTAAACAATACACTATAGTCTACTATACTATACTAAACTATACACTATAGTCTACTATACTCTACTAAACAATATACTGTCATCTACTGTATTCTACTAAACTGTACACTATAGTCTACTATACACTATATTCTACTATACTCTACTGAACTATACACTATATTCTACTATACTCTACTGAACTATACACTATATTCTACTATACTCTACTAAACTATACATTATAGTCTACTATACTATACTCTACTAAACTATACACTATAGTCTACAATACTATACCCTACTAAGCTATACACTATAGCCTACTATACTAAACTATACACTATAGTCTACTATACTCTACTAAACGATATACTGTCGTCTACTGTATTCTACTAAACTGTACACTATAGTCTACTATACACTATATTCTACTATACTCTACTAAACTATACACTATAGTCTACTATACTATACTCTACTAAACTATACACTATAGTCTACAATACTATACTCTACTAAGCTATACACTATAGCCTACTATACTATACTAAATTTTACACTTTAGTCTACTATACTCTACTAAACTATACACTAGTCTACTATACTCTACTAAACTAGACACTATAGTCTACTATACTATACTCTACTAAACTATACACTATAGTCTACAATACTATACTCTACTAAGCTATACACTATAGCCTACTATACTAAACTATACACTATAGTCTACTATACTCTACTAAACGATATACTGTCGTCTACTGTATTCTACTAAACTGTACACTATAGTCTACTATACACTATATTCTACTATACTCTACTAAACTATACACTATAGTCTACTATACTATACTCTACTAAACTATACACTATAGTCCACAATACTATACTCTACTAAGCTATACACTATAGCCTACTATACTATACTAAATTTTACACTTTAGTCTACTATACTCTACTAAACTATACACTAGTCTACTATACTATACTCTACTAAACTATACACTATAGTCTACTATACTATACTCTACTAAGCTATACAGTATAGTTTACTATACTATACTCTACTAAACTTTGCACTATAGTCTACTATACTCTACTAAACTATAGACTATAGTTTACTATACTATACTCTACTAAACTATACAATATAGTCTACTGTACTCTACTAAACTATATACTATAGTCTACTAAACTATACACTATAGTCTACTATACTATAGTAAACTATACACTATAGTCTGCTATACTCTACTAAACTATACACTATAGTCTACTATACTATACATTGTAGTCTACTATACTATACTTAACTCTGCGCTGTAGTCTACTATACTCTACACCTTTCCTCTTCTATACACCACTTGTACTATTTTGATCCTATAATCTAATCCCCGTATTATCCACATTATCAATCATGTTCAGTAGAATAGTCTTACTGTACACTGCATTGCTCTACGATTTCTATAAACATTTGTGTACTTGTCCATCTTAACTCTTTCACTTGATACTACTACTATACCTCAGCCTTTTCTATCCCCTTTAAGATAGTGATAACTTCCTTTTCTATCCCCTGTCAGATAGTGATAACTTCCGTTTCTATCCCTTTTAAGATAGTGATAACTTCCTTTTCTATCCCCTGTCAGATAGTGATAACTTCCTTTTCTATCCCCTTTAAAATAGTGATAACTTCCTTTTCTATCCCCTGTCAGATAGTGATAACTTCCATTTCTATCCCCTTTAAGATAGTGATAACTTCCTTTTCTATCCCGTCAGATAGTCATAAGTTGTTCCCGCTATATTTCCTGTGCTGTCCTGTGTTGTGAGCATACTCTCTGTGAATCCTTCTGGTGCTCTACAGCTCGGTTCTTCTTTCTTTCTTTGTGTTTTCTTTGTGTTTCTGCTTCCTGTCTGTACACCAAGATCCATCATGTGTCTCTTTTAGCTGGACGGCACGGGGACAGACCTTGATCTCCATGACGACCGCATGTCCTACCTGTCAGCCATGTCGGCCGACTACCTGAGCATGGACAGCCGACTGGCCAGCGACTACGATGACACGGCGGACGAGGGCGGGGCTTATACGGATAACGAGCCGGACAATGAACCGGCCGATCAACTGCCGGTGTCAGCTATCAGCCGCTCCTCTGAGCCCGTGCTGGCAGAGGAGGTTAGAGACACACACACACACACACACACACACACACACACACACACACACACACACACACACACACACACACACACACACACACACACACACACACACACACACACACACACACTCAGATGCAAACCACTTCAGAGAAGATTGTGATGTCCTAACCTCACAGCCGTTAGTCTATGGAGAGCTGTAAGAATCTCTTCTGCCCTCTACAGGTGAAACACGTCATTACACCTATGAAATCTGTCTCGAGTCCAGTCTATGCCTTCGTGACCAGAATCAATACCATCTGGTTAGCATTTATTTGGGTTGTTTCAGGAACCCAATGTGTCCAATTTAATTTGGCAGAACATTTGTTTATTTAATAGAGGCTAGTCAGCACTATGATAATAGTGGACCCAAAGGCCTGTGGCCAGATTCTCTCTAGTACAGTACTTTAGTAGTTAGAAACAAACTGGAAACACTGGCAGAATGTACTTTAACATTTCACAAGGGTTATTAAAGGTATGACTGTGCAAGAATCTTTAAATATTTGTGTGTGTGTGTGTGTGTGTGTGTGTGTGTGTGTGTGTGTGTGTGTGTGTGTGTGTGTGTGTGTGTGTGTGTGTGTGGGGTGTGTGTGTGGTGTGTGGTGTGTGTGTGTGTGTGTGTGGTGTGTGTGTGTGTGTGGTCAGATATTGCGCAGGTGCAGTCCAGAGATCCGTGGTGGCATCAGGAGGGTGGGCAGCAGGGAGGTGCTCAGCAGCGCCAGCCCAGCGCACGCGTTTGTGCCTGACCCCCCCAAGGTGAGACACACACATACAGCACACAAACACACAGTACACACTCACACAGTACACACACACACAGTACACACACACACAGTACACACACACACAGTACACACAGTACACACACACACACAGTACACACAGTACACACACACACAGTACACACACACACACAGTGCACACACAGTACACACACACACATAGTGCACACACACAGTGCACACACAGTACACACACGCTTGACTCTGTGCTGAACTCTGTCATAAATGATTTGTGGAACTATCATTACATATTTCATGCCTCTCTCTCCACTCATGCGTTCCATGTCATTGGTCAGTCAGGCTAGTCTGTGTTTAGCCCCATTTCTCTTATATTCACTTGTTCCATTTTTGGCAACTTACTGACACCCCGCTTAGCTCTTGAACTCAACGAGAAGGAGCAGACACCCCTTCCCTCTGAAGAATGATCTGATCTGGAGAAATCACGCCCGCCGTGGCTCGGATTCCTCCAACAGCATCTTCAACGCTGGTTCCTCATTTAGCATAAAGTGACTCCCAGAACTCCCTGTGGTGATAGAACTGAAAGGGCCTATGACCTCAGAGGTGAAACCTCACAGTCCGTTGAGCAGATCTTCTAGATTACTCTACCTGTGTTCTGAACTCCTGAGCATGTAGTAGAGAAATAGATGTCCGTGGTTTAGTCGGTGTCCTCTTTGTCAAAATGTGGTATTCACCATTGCTCGGTGAATACCACATTTGAGGCTTCTTTCCTGTTTTAAATTAACAGTGATGTAGTGAGGGTGGAAGCCTGAAGCAAGGAACATTCCTTCAAGCCATCACTTAAATGTTTCTAGTCATAAATCTTGTATTCACCTACACAAAGGTTTGAGTTGTGCGTATGTGATTGACCCTGTCTGGCTCCATAGAAATAGAATGATTTCATCGAATCAAATCAAAAGGATTTGATTCATTCTAATTCTATGCTGGTCCCCCTCCCCTCTCTCCACCTCTCCCTTCCTTTCCCCTCAAGGTGAAGCTGTTGTTCAGGGATGAGGTAGTCCCTCCCAGGGGGGTAGTAGGGGCGTACGACGCCCCCCCCAGCCGTGGCTACGACTCCCACTCCTCCAGCCCTGCCAGCAACGACCCCCCTCCTCTCCCTCGCTCCCTCAACTCCTTCGGCAAGGCCAAGCCCCTGGCACTGCAGACCCCCGTCACCCTCAAACCCTCCTATAATATCCAGGACCCCACCAGCAGCACAGCCCCAGTCACAGTGGCCCCTATGGGCCCGGAGGAACCAGAGGAGAACCCTGAGGACCCCAGCCTCAGGTCGTTCCTGGGGAAGGTCAAGGCCTTTGAGAAGATGGACCACTTTGCACGCGCTCAGAGGATGCTGGAGCTGCAGGAGGCACACAACGCCAGGGTGAGGGAGAAGGGACGGGGTGAGGGGGTTGGTGGATGGGTGGGTCTGCTTGTCTATGTGTTGCCATCACAGCATCATATTTCATATCTCTCTGTCTCCTCCCACCAGTTGGAGATAGCTCAGAAGCACCCAGACATCTATGCTGTCCCCCTGAAGACCCAGAAACTGGACCACAGCCGGCCTCAGCCTATAGGGTAGGAGCACAACATGGGAGTGTTTTTAGCCCGTGAGTGTTGTGATGGGCTACTGCTGTTTACCTGCTTTTGTTACTCTTTATGCATCTACATGTGTGGCTTTTTACTGAATTCTATGAGTGTGTTTGTAAGTTTAACACCTTCAGCTGTATATTAACGTGTCCTGTGTGTGTGTGTGTGTGTGGGTTCAGTTCCAGCTCGCATCCTGAGCCCCAGACCCATCCCTCCAAGCTACCGTACTCTGAGAGTCGTGGGTTCTACCTCAGCGATGAGGAGGAAGAGTACCGACGCCAGCTGGCTGAACACACCAAGAGAGGCTACTACCAGGTCAACAACCAGAAATACCAGGACACTGAACTGTAGACTACACCCCTACAACCAGAAATACCAGGACACTGAACTGTAGACTACACCCCTACAAACAGAAATACCAGGACACTGAACTGTAGACTACACCCCTACAAACAGAAATACCAGGACACTGAACTGTAGACTACGCCCCTACAAACAGAAATACCAGGACACTGAACTGTAGACTACACCCCTACAAACAGAAATACCAGGACACTGAACTGTAGACTACACCCCTACAACCAGAAATACCAGGACACTGAACTGTAGACTACACCCTACAACCAGAAATACCAGGACACTGAACTGTAGACTACGCCATCAACCAGAAATACCAGGACACTGAACTGTAGACTACGCCCCTACAACCAGAAATACCAGGACACTGAACTGTAGACTACACCCCTACAACCAGAAATACCAGGACACTGAACTGTAGACTACGCCATCAACCAGAAATACCAGGACACTGAACTGTAGACTACGCCCCTACAACCAGAAATACCAGGACACTGAACTGTAGACTACACCCCTACAACCAGAAATACCAGGACACTGAACTGTAGACTACTCCACTACAACCAGAAATACCAGAACACTGAACTGTAGACTACACCCCTACAACCAGAAATACCAGGACACTGAACTGTAGACTACACCATCAACCAGAAATACCAGGACACTGAACTGTAGACTACACCCCTACAACCAGAAATACCAGGACACTGAACTGTAGACTACACCATCAACCAGAAATACCAGGACACTGAACTGTAGACTACACCCCTACAACCAGAAATACCAGGACACTGAACTGTAGACTACACCCCTACAACCAGAAATACCAGGACACTGAACTGTAGACTACACCCCTACAACCAGAAATACCAGGACACTGAACTGTAGACTACACCCCTACAACCAGAAATACCAGGACACTGAACTGTAGACTACACCCCTACAACCAGAAATACCAGGACACTGAACTGTAGACTACACCCCTACAACCAGAAATACCAGGACACTGAACTGTAGACTACACCCCTACAACCAGAAATACCAGGACACTGAACTGTAGACTACACCCCTACAAACAGAAATACCAGGACACTGAACTGTAGACTACACCCCTACAACCAGAAATACCAGGACACTGAACTGTAGACTACGCCAACAACCAGAAATACCAGGACACTGAACTGTAGACTACGCCCCTACAACCAGAAATACCAGGACACTGAACTGTAGACTACGCCATCAACCAGAAATACCAGGACACTGAACTGTAGACTACGCCCCTACAACCAGAAATACCAGGACACTGAACTGTAGTCTACGCCATCAACCAGAAATACCAGGACACTGAACTGTAGACTACGCCATCAACCAGAAATACCAGGACACTGAACTGTAGTCTACGCCATCAACCAGAAATACCAGGACACTGAACTGTAGACTACACCCCTACAACCAGAAATACCAGGACACTGAACTGTAGACTACGCCCCTACAACCAGAAATACCAGGACACTGAACTGTAGACTACGCCCCTACAACCAGAAATACCAGGACACTGAACTGTAGACTACACCCCTACAACCAGAAATACCAGGACACTGAACTGTAGACTACACCCCTACAACCAGAAATACCAGGACACTGAACTGTAGACTACACCCCTACAACCAGAAATACCAGGACACTGAACTGTAGACTACACCCCTACAACCAGAAATACCAGGACACTGAACTGTAGACTACACCCCTACAACCAGAAATACCAGGACACTGAACTGTAGACTACACCCCTACAACCAGAAATACCAGGACACTGAACTGTAGACTACACCCCTACAACCAGAAATACCAGGACACTGAACTGTAGACTACACCCCTACAACCAGAAATACCAGGACACTGAACTGTAGACTACACCAACAACCAGAAATACCAGGACACTGAACTGTAGACTACACCCCTACAACCAGAAATACCAGGACACTGAACTGTAGACTACACCCCTACAACCAGAAATACCAGGACACTGAACTGTAGACTACACCCCTACAACCAGAAATACCAGGACACTGAACTGTAGACTACGCCCCTACAACCAGAAATACCAGGACACTGAACTGTAGACTACACCCCTACAACCAGAAATACCAGGACACTGAACTGTAGACTACACCCCTACAACCAGAAATACCAGGACACTGAACTGTAGACTACGCCATCAACCAGAAATACCAGGACACTGAACTGTAGACTACGCCCCTACAACAAGAAATACCAGGACACTGAACTGTAGACTACACCCTACAACCAGAAATACCAGGACACTGAACTGTAGACTACACCCCTACAACCAGAAATACCAGGACACTGAACTGTAGACTACACCCCTACAAACAGAAATACCAGGACACTGAACTGTAGACTACACCCCTACAACCAGAAATACCAGGACACTGAACTGTAGACTACACCCCTACAACCAGAAATACCAGGACACTGAACTGTAGACTACGCCAACAACCAGAAATACCAGGACACTGAACTCTAGACTACGCCCATACAACCAGAAATACCAGGACACTGAACTGTAGACTACACCCCTACAACCAGAAATACCAGGACACTGAACTGTAGACTACACCCCTACAAACAGAAATACCAGGACACTGAACTGTAGACTACACCATCAACCAGAAATACCAGGACACTGAACTGTAGACTACACCCCTACAACCAGAAATACCAGGACACTGAACTCTAGACTACACCCCTACAAACATAAATATTTTACCCCCTTTTTCTCCCCAATTTTGGTCTTGTCTCATCACTGCAACTCCCCAACGGGTTCGGGAGGCGAAGGTCGAGTCATTCGTCCTCCGAAACATGACCCGCCAAACCGCGCTTCTTAACACCCACTCGCTTAACCCGGAAGCCAGCCTCACCAAAGTGTGGAAACACCGTTCACCTGACGACCGAGGTCAGCCTGCAGACCTACCGGGCCACAACAAGGAGTCTCTAGAGCCCCCACGACCAAACCCTCCCCTAACCCGGACGACGCTGGACCAATTGTGCGCCGCCCTATGGGACTCCCGATCACGGCCAGTTGTGATACAGCCCAGGATCGAACCCAGGGCTGTAGTTACGCCTCTAGCACTGCGATGCAGTGCCTTAGACCGCTGCGCCTCTCGGGAGGCCAAAGTGTAGCACTATTATACATCCTACCACCATACCACACTTCCCTATACAAATCCTAGGACACTAAACTGTAGTGCCCCTCCTTTCCTGGACCCCCGACCACCTCTTACCACCCTATAGTTCTAACACACCTCTTACCCCCCTATAGTTCTAACACAGCTCTTACCACCCTATAGTTCTAACACACCTCTTACCACCCTATAGTTCTAACACACCTCTTACCACCCTATAGTTCTAACACACCTCTTACCACCCTATAGTTCTAACACACCTCTTACCACCCTATAGTTCTAACACACCTCTTACCACCCTATAGTTCTAACACACCTCTTACCCCCCTATAGTTCTAACACACCTCTTACCACCCTATAGTTCTAACACACCTCTTACCCCCCTATAGTTCTAACACACCTCTTACCACCCTATAGTTCTAACACACCTCTTACCACCCTATAGTTCTAACACACCTCTTACCACCCTATAGTTCTAACACACCTCTTACCCCCCTATAGTTCTAACACACCTCTTACCCCCCTATAGTTCTAACACACCTCTTACCACCCTATAGTTCTAACACACCGGGCTGGTTGAATAGAGACAAACAAACACACACTGCTGAGCCCTGCTCTGATTGATCTAGCTCAGCTCAGCTCAGCGTGCACACACACACACACACACACACACACACACACACACACACACACACACACACACACACACACACACACACACACACACACACACACACACACACACACTTACCGTTCCACTGGGGCTCCGACCCACTTGCCTGACCCTGCACCGATCCGCTGCTGACTTGGAAGCCGTCCCGCTTTTAAGTTTTTCTTAAAAACGTTTTTTTTTGCTTCAACGAAGTAAATGGATCTGTCCTCACAGTCTTTATTATTATTATTAATCCTATTTCTTTCTATTTGCTTATTTGATTGAGTTGTTTCAGACTGTTATTTTGATACACTGTTCTGTGCTGTTATTAGGGTTGTGACATGTTTAATCAGGACCATGTTATTTCTTGCCTATGCAACTCCTTCAGTTTGTACCGCAGAGACAACTCAAACCTCTTGCCACGAGTCCCTCTCCTCACTCTGCCAGAACCTTAAACCTTAACCTTAAGTGTTCCAAGCTGTGGCTTTTTCTCCTCACTTTTTTCTCTTTGTACTATTATCCAATATAACCAGCTGCCTCTAAACTAGTTTAAAAGGTCACCTACTGTATATTGTTATGTCTAGTGTTTATACTCCTATCTTGGCATTCCTTCCTATATGATCATGCGTCTGTGTATACATACAGTACATATTATCTCTCTCTCTCTTTATATATATATGTGTGTATATTTGTATATATATATATGTGTGTATGTGTGTGTATATATATATATATATATATATATATATAGAAAGAGAGAGAGCAAACGTAAGATATATATATATATATATATTTAGAGAGAGAGAGAGAGAGATATAATATATAATACACTGGAATTTGTTTAAAAAAAATGTTGAAGTGCCTTTTACTTTCTGATTAACATGAGGTTTGGGGACGTCGGTGCGCCCCAGTCCCAGCCCATGTCCCTGTCCTTGTCCCCTGGACCACACTACTCAGCTGCTCTCAAGCTTTTATGGAAAACAGGGCACAAGAGACACCAAAACCTTAATTCCATCCCTACTGTACTGGCTGTCCATCCGTCCCTGTCTCCCTTCCTCCACAACGACACCCTCTGTGACCAGTCCTGCCCTGTATGTCTCCCAGAGATATGGCCATGATGTGGGCAACATTCAATCAAAACCGCTTTCCGGATTTCCTGGTTATGATGACGATAACATTCCTCAAGCATGTTTGGACATTGACATAATGTTCACTATGTCTTTCACAAGAGTAAGGTGCTATTTGTCTTACCCGAAGAAACCTGAAGCACGGTTTTGATTGAATAGCACCCCAGATCAGGGTGGTTCAGGGAGGAGGAGTGAGGTTGGAAATGTGTGATTGGTTGATATGTGTCAGTCATTTCTGTGTTGGAGTCTGTTCTGTCCTTTATGGTCTCAGCTCCACTGTCCAGGGGTTTCTACTTGTTATTACATGCTTGATTGTATCTCAGTTCACACTATACATCCACCAATGAGAGAGAGAGAGAGAGAGAGAGAGAGAGAGAGAGAGAGAGAGAGAGAGAGAGAGAGAGAGAGAGAGAGAGAGAGAGAGAGAGAGAGAGAGAGAGATCTGCCGTGGCGTTTCACATTACAGCACCAAATAAAATTAACAGTCTTTCGCTGACCAAGTGGAGAATGTCTGTCTTATTTTTTTTTAACTAAACATTTGAAGGCTCTATTGATTGAAGCACTAAGGGCTTTTAAAGCGTGGAATCAAAAATGTTCTCATCCACTTCCCCATTCATCATCCTGTCAAATACAAGAATAAACCAGTTTGAATACCTTTCAAGGTTCATTTTAATTCATATTTTTTTGTTCCAGCTGATGCTCTGTCTGATGAACGTTTAGAATGTAGCTGCCGTCACATCAAAGACTGAGCCAAAATGAATATTTCACTTTTTAAAACACTGTGACAGGTCGTGCCGACCTGAAAACGTCCTATGCTAGCTCTGACATTTTCCTTTTCAACACCGTCCAACAACTACGGTGGATAGGCATAACCTGGCCAGTACAATCCAGCTCTGCTCGGCTAGCTCAGTCATGTTAAAAGGGTACTTGTGTGTAATACTGTAGCTTCCCAGACAATCACTTTGTATTTGACTGGCTGTGAGGTTGGTGTTTATTTTGTTGTACACTTAGTTACTCATTGTGCCCTGTGCCCTGGCTAGCTGCAAATCATCTACTCCTGCTAACAGAACTCATTGTGCCCTGTGCCCTGGCTAGCTGCAAATCATCTACTCCTGCTAACAGAACTCATTTGTGCCCTGGCTAGCTGCAAATCATCTACTCCTGCTAACAGAACTCATTGTGCCCTGGCTAGCTGCAAATCATCTACTCCTGCTAACAGAACTCATTGTGCCCTGGCTAGCTGCAAATCATCTACTCCTGCTAACAGAACTCATTGTGCCCTGGCTAGCTGCAAATCATCTACTCCTGCTAACAGAACTCATTGTGCCCTGGCTAGCTGCAAATCATCTACTCCTGCTAACAGAACTCATTTGTGCCCTGGCTAGCTGCAAATCATCTACTCCTGCTAACAGAACTCATTGTGCCCTGGCTAGCTGCAAATCATCTACTCCTGCTAACAGAACTCATTCTCTGTGCCCTGGCTAGCTGCAAATCATATACTCCCTGCTAACAGAACTCATTGTGCCCTGTGCCCTGGCTAGCTGCAAATCATCTACTCCTGCTAACAGAACTCATTGTGCCCTGTGCCCTGGCTAGCTGCAAATCATATACTCCTGCTAACAGAACTCATTGTGCCCTGGCTAGCTGCAAATCATCTACTCCTGCTAACAGAACTCATTGTGCCCTGTGCCCTGGCTAGCTGCAAATCATATACCCCTGCTAACAGAACTCATTGTGCCCTGGCTAGCTGCAAATCATCTACTCCTGCTAACAGAACTCATTGTGCCCTGGCTAGCTGCAAATCATCTACTCCTGCTAACAGAACTCATTGCCTGTGCCCTGGCTAGCTGCAAATCATATACCCCTGCTAACAGAACTCATTGTGCCCTGGCTAGCTGCAAATCATATACTCCTGCTAACAGAACTCATGTGCTGTGCCCTGGCTAGCTGCAAATCATCTACTCCTGCTAACAGAACTCATTGTGCCCTGGCTAGCTGCAAATCATATACCCCTGCTAACAGAACTCATTGTGCCCTGGCTAGCTGCAAATCATCTACTCCTGCTAACAGAACTCATTGTGCCCTGGCTAGCTGCAAATCATCTACTCCTGCTAACAGAACTCATTGTGCCCTGGCTAGCTGCAAATCATATACACCTGCTAACAGAACTCATTGTGCCCTGGCTAGCTGCAAATCATCTACTCCTGCTAACAGAACTCATTGTGCCCTGGCTAGCTGCAAATCATATACTCCTGCTAACAGAACTCATTGTGCCCTGGCTAGCTGAAAATCATCTACTCCTGCTAACAGAACCTACTTTATGGGAAACAGGCCTATCGTAGAACCACTGACCACCAGAGTATACTAAGTACTGACCTAGGATCAGTTTAGCCTTTTAATTAATAATGAATAAGATTACATGGACCTATTTTCACAAAACATCTCAGAATAAGAGTACTGATCCAGGATCAGTTTAGCCTTTTAGCTCATAATGAAAAATATATTATATGGACAGAACCTAGATGGTAGCCTAGTAGTTAGAGCGTTGGGCCAGTATCCCCGAGCTGGATCGAATCCCCGAGCTGACAAGGTAGAAATCGGTTGTTCTGCCCCTGAACAAGGCATTAAACTCATTGTTCCCCGGGCGCCAAAGACTTGGGATGTCGATTATTTACATTTACATTTTAGTCATTTAGCAGACGCTCTTATCCAGAGCGACTTACAGTAGTGAATGCATACATTTCATACATTTTTCATACATTTCAAACATTTTTTAATTATATATATATTTAAAAAAAAAATAAAAAATAAAAAAATAATAATCATTTCCATACTGGTCCCCCGTGGGAATCGAACCCACAACCCTGGCGTTGCAAACACCAAACACCCTGCATGATTATTATTATGATTATGTCAGCCCCCCGTACCTCTCTGATTCAGAGGGGTTGGATTAAATGCGAAAGACACATTTCAGTTGAAGGCATTCAGTTGTATAACTGACTAGGTATCCACCTTTCCTTTCAGTTGTACAACTGACTAGGTGTCCCCCTTTCCTTTCAGTTGTACAACTGACTAGATATCCCCCTTTCCTTTCAGTTGTACAACTGACTAGGTATCCCCCTTTCCTTTCAGTTGTACAACTGACTAGGTATCCCCCTTTCCTTTCAGTTGTACAACTGACTAGGTATCCCCCTTTCCTTTCTGTTGTACAACTGACTAGGTATCCCCCTTTCCTTTCAGTTGTACAACTGACTAGGTATCACCCTTTCAGTTGTACAACTGACTAGGTATCCCCCTTTCTGTTGTACAACTGACTAGGTATCCCCCTTTCCTTTCAGTTGTACAACTGACTAGGTATCCACCTTTCCTTTCAGTTGTACAACTGACTAGGTATCCCCCTTTCCTTTCAGTTGTACAACTGACTAGGTATCCCCCTTTCATTTCAGTTGTACAACTGACTAGGTATCCCCCTTTCCTTTCAGTTGTACAACTGACTAGGTATCCCCCTTTCCTTTTGTTGTACAACTGACTAGGTATCCCCCTTTCCTTTCAGTTGTACAACTGACTAGGTATCCCCCTTTCATTTCAGTTGTACAACTGACTAGGTATCCCCCTTTCCTTTCAGTTGTATAACTGACTAGGTATCCCCCTTTCCTTTCAGTTGTACAACTGACTAGGTATCCCCCTTTCCTTTCTGTTGTACAACTGACTAGGTATCCCCCTTTCCTTTCAGTTGTACAACTGACTAGGTATCCCCCTTTCCTTCCTGTTGTACAACTGACTAGGTATCCCCCTTTCCTTTCTGTTGTACAACTGACTAGGTATCCCCCTTTCCTTTCAGTTGTACAACTGACTAGGTATCCCCCTTTCCTTTCAGTTGTACAACTGACTAGGTATATCCCCTTTCCTTTCAGTTGTACAACTGACTAGGTATCCCCCTTTCCTTTCTGTTGTACAACTGACTAGGTATCCCCCTTTCCTTTCAGTTGTACAACTGACTAGGTATCCCCCTTTCCTTTCAGTTGTACAACTGACTAGGTACCCCCGTTTCCTTTCAGTTGAAGCATCTCAGACCGTGCAGGGTGGTGGGAGGAGCTATAGGAGGACGGGTTCATTGTAATGGCTGGAATGGAATAAATGTAACGGAGTCAAACACATGGAAACTGTTCTATTGATTCCATTCCAGCCATTACAATGTACCCGTCCTCCTATAGCTCCTCCCACCACCCTGCACGGTCTGAGACTCTATTAACAGGCCTAGGTCCCCTATCTGATACTGCAGTTACATAACTGAACCATCGGGGGGAGTTTGATCTGGTGTTTCTTCAGGAGAGGCCATGAAATGTTACCATCAACCATCCCTCCACTTCAATAACCAGAGGTTGCAAAACAGATACAGAAAAAGAACACCACTGCTTCAATGGATCAATATAAAAGTTACTTTAATATACTAGACCAAGACATCTCCTTGATGAATGTCAACAAAATAATATGTGCCACTTGGCAGATGCTTTTATCATTAGTGGCTGCAGTACAGTGAGTACATTTATTTTACTATGAACCATTTATTATTTTATTTTACTATGAACGACTGTGTGTTTTGTCCTATGTTTATATTTTATTTATTTGTTTTATTTTACTATCCCAGCCCCCGTCCCCTCAGGAGG
Organism: Salmo salar; assembly: GCF_905237065.1. Lineage (NCBI taxonomy): Eukaryota > Metazoa > Chordata > Actinopteri > Salmoniformes > Salmonidae > Salmo > Salmo salar. The sequence continues at coordinate 1,679,132 of NC_059456.1, forward strand.
CCTTTTGCGTTCTGGTAGGCCGTCATTGTAAAGAAGAATTTGTTCTTATCAATCAAATCAATAAATCAAATGTATTTATAAAGCCCTTCTTACATCAGCTGATGTCACAAAGTGCTGTACAGAAACCCAGCCTAAAACCCCAAACAGCAAGCAATGCAGGTGTAGAAGCACGGTGGCTAGGAAAAACTCCCTAGAAAGGCCAAAACCTAGGAAGAAACCTAGAAAGGAACCAGACTCTGAGGGGTGGCCAGTCCTCTTCTGGCTGTGCCGGGTGGAGATTATAACAGAAAATGTCCAAGATGTTCAAATGTTCATAGATGACCAGCAGGGTCAAATAATAATAATCATAGTGGTTGTAGAGGATGCAACAGGTCAGCACCTCAGGAGTAAATGTCAGTTGGAGTTTCATAGCCGATCAGCTAGTTAAATAAAGGTTAAATCAAAATAAATAAAATAAAATTCCTCTGGGAATTGATACCTTGACGTAGCTGTACAATGTAGCTTCTATGATAACCTTTGAATTCCCTGGAGAAATGTATTTTCTGTGCCAGTGTCGATGCAGAGAGAGGGAGAGATGGCACAACACAGCAGTCCAGATAATGTTTAGCCTACTAGACTGTTCATGAGCTTGAAGAGTTCTAGTTGGTAACACTGGAAGCTAATTATGTAATTTGGTAAAAACAGCCATCAAGGCTTGTTTTTCAATTACATTATGCCAAACATTTTTTTACATTTTTTTCATTTTAGCAGACGCTCTTATCCAGAGCGACTTACAGTAGTGAATGCATACATTTCATACATTTTTTATTTATTTTTTCTGTGCTGGCCCCCCGTGGGAATCGAACCCACAACCCTGGTGTTGCAAACACCATGCTCTACCAACTGAGCTACAGGGAAGGCCCTGCAATTCTGGCTGTTGAGAGCAATGACTTACAACCTCTTAGTCAAGATGCTTTTTTTTTTAAAAAGGGAAGGTTTTCTCATCAGAATATCCTGAAATATGTAAGTGGAAAACCATTTGTCTCTGGTCTGTCGAGATTTCTCCGAAACTTCTGTTTGGAACCCCTCTTGTTCGTGTTTCATATCACAGACACAATGTAGCATTGTGAAATATAGGAAAATATAGTACCATACATCAGTTTACGTTTCCACTATATATATATGTGTATATATATATATATAGTATATATATATATTATTTAAGCAATAATGCCCGAGGAGGTGTGGTATAGGGCCAATATACCATGGCTATGTGCTGTTCTTAGGCAAGACACAACACGGAGTGCCTGGACACATCCCTTAGCCATGGTATATTGGCCATATATCACAAACCCCCAAGGCGCCTTATTGCTATTATAACCAGGTTACCAATGAAATTAGAGCAGGAAAAAGAAACGTTTTGTCATACCTGTCGTATAACGTCTGATATAGCACGGATGTCAGCCAATCAGCATTCAGAGCTCGAACCACACAGTTTAGAAATATATATATATATACTGCTCAAAAAAATAAAGGGAACACTTAAACAACACATCCTAGATCTGAATGAAAGAAATAATCTTATTAAATACTTTTTTCTTTACATAGTTGAATGTGCTGACAACAAAATCACACAAAAATAATCAATGGAAATCCAATTTATCAACCCATGGAGGTCTGGATTTGGAGTCACACTCAAAATTAAAGTGGAAAACCACACTACAGGCTGATCCAACTTTGATGTAATGTCCTTAAAACAAGTCAAAATGAGGCTCAGTAGTGTGTGTGGCCTCCACGTGCCCGTATGACCTCCCTACAACACCTGGGCATGCTCCTGATGAGGTGGCGGATGGTCTCCTGAGGGATCTCCTCCCAGACCTGGACTAAAGCATCCGCCAACTCCTGGACAGTCTGTGGTGCAACGTGGCGTTGGTGGATGGAGCGAGACATGATGTCCCAGATGTGCTCAATTGGATTCAGGTCTGGGGAACGGGCGGGCCAGTCCATAGCATCAATGCCTTCCTCTTGCAGGAACTGCTGACACACTCCAGCCACATGAGGTCTAGCATTTTCTTGCATTAGGAGGAACCCAGGGCCAACCGCACCAGCATATGGTCTCACAAGGGGTCTGAGGATCTCATCTCGGTACCTAATGGCAGTCAGGCTACCTCTGGCGAGCACATGGAGGGCTGTGCGGCCCCCCAAAGAAATGCCACCCCACACCATGACTGACCCACCGCCAAACCGGTCATGCTGGAGGATGTTGCAGGCAGCAGAACGTTCTCCACGGCGTCTCCAGACTCTGTCACGTCTGTCACGTGCTCAGTGTGAACCTGCTTTCATCTGTGAAGAGCACAGGGCGCCAGTGGCGAATTTGCCAATCTTGGTGTTCTCCGGCAAATGCCAAACGTCCTGCACTGTGTTGGGCTGTAAGCACAACCCCCACCTGTGGACGTCGGGCCCTCATACCACCCTCATGGAGTCTGTTTCTGACCATTTGAGCAGACACATGCACATTTGTGGCCTGCTGGAGGTCATTTTGCAGGGCTCTGGCAGTGCTTCTCCTGCTCCTCCTTGCACAAAGGCGGAGGTAGCGGTCCTGCTGCTGGGTTGTTGCCCTCCTACGGCCTCCTCCACTTCTCCTGATGTACTGGCCTGTCTCCTGGTAGCGCCTCCATGCTCTGGACATTACGCTGACAGACACAGCAAACCTCTTACCACAGCTCGCATTGATGTGCCATCCTGGATGAGCTGCACTGCCTGAGCCACTTGTGTGGGTTGTAGACTCCGTCTCATGCTACCACTAGAGTAAAAGCACCGCCAGCATTCAAAAGTGACCAAAACATCAGCCAGGAAGCATAGGAACTGAGAAGTGGTCTGTGGTCCCCACCTGCAGAACCACTCCTTTATTGGGGGTGTCTTGCTAATTGCCTATAATTTCCACCTGTTGTCTATTCCATTTGCACAACAGCATGTGAAATGTATTGTCAATCAGTGTTGCTTCCTAAGTGGACAGTTTGATTTCACAGAAGTGTGATTGACTTGGAGTTACATTGTGTTGTTTAAGTGTTCCCTTTATTTTTTTGAGCAGTGTATATATTTCTTTTTCTTTTTCCAGATGTTGTTGTGTTACAGCCTGAATTTGAAATGGATTAAATAGAGATTTTTTTGTCACTGATCTACACACAATACCCCATAATGTCAGTGTAATTATTTTTACAAATGAATTAAAGAATAGGAGCTGAAGTTTCTTGAGTCAGTAAGTATTCAACCCCTTTCTTATGGTAAGCCTAAATAAGTTCAGGAGGAAATATTTGCTTAACAAGTCAGATAATAAGTTGCATGGCAATAATAGAGTTTAAAATGATTTTTTAATGACTACCTCATCTCTTCCTCAGTCGGTTCCTCACTCGAGCAGTGAACTTCAACCGAAAAAATTGAAACCGCAAAGACCAGGGAGGTTTTCCAATACCTTGCAAAGAAGGGCACCTGATGGTAGATATGTACAAATTAAAAAAGCAGACATTGAATATCCCTTTGAGCATGGTGAAGTTATTAATTACACTTTGGATGGTGTATCAATACACCCAGTCACTACAAAGATACAGGCATCCTTCTTAACTCAGTTGCAGAGAGGAAGGAAACCGCTTAGGGATTTCACCATGAGGCCAATGGTAACAGTTAGAGTTGAATGGCTGTGATAGGAGAAAACTGAGGATGGATCAACAATATTGTAGTTATTCCATAATGCTAACCTAATTCACAGAGTGAAAAGAAGGAAGACTGTTCAAAATAAACATATTCCAAAACATGCATTCTGTTTGTAACAAGGCACTAAAGTAACACTGCAAAAAAATTGTCCTGAATACAAGGTGTTATGTTTGGGGCAAATCCAATACAACACATTTACTGAGTACCACTATATTTTTAAGCATAGTGTTATAGGTATGTTATAGGTATGCTTGTAATTGTTAAGGACTGGGGAGTTTTTCAGCATAAAAAAGAAATGGAATGGAGCTTAGCACAGATGCTTACCAAGAAGACAGTGAATGCTCCTGAGTGGCCGAGTTACAGTTTTGACTTAAATCTGCTTTGAAATCTATGGCAAGACCTGAAAATGGTTGTCTAGCAATGATCAACAACCAATTTGACAGAGCTTGAAGAATAAAAAAAATATAAAAGGCATGTGTTTCACAATCTAGGTCTTAGAAACTTACCCAGACTGACTCATTGCTGTATTCGCTGCCAAAGGTGATTCTACAAAGTATTGACTCAGAGGTGTGAATATTTCTGTATTTCATTTTCAATAAATTTGCTATAAAAATAACAGTTTTCACTTTGTCATTATGGGGTATTGTGTGTAGATGGGTGAGATTTAAAAAATATATTTAATCCATTTTGAATTCTGTCTGTAACACAACAAAATGTGGAATGAGTCAAGGTATATGAATACCTTCTGAAGGCACTGTATATACACTGAGTATACAAAACATTAGGAACACCTCGACATAGACTGACCAGGTGAATCCAGGTGAAAGCTATGATCCCTTATTGATGTCACTTTGTTAAATCCACTTCAATCAGTGTAGATGAAGAGGTAGAGACAGATTAAAGATGGATTTTTAAGCCTTGAGACAATTGAGACATGGATTGTGTATGTGTGCCATTCAGAGGGTGAATAGACAAGACAAAATACTTAAGTGTCTTTGAACGGGATATGGTAGAAGGTGCCAGGGCACACCGGTTTGAGTGTGTCAAGAACTGCAACACTGTTGGGTTTTTTACGCTCAACAGTTTCCCGTGTGTATCAAGAATAGTCCACCACCCAAAGGACATCCAGCCAACTTGACATAACAGTGGGAAGCATTGGAGTCAACATGGGCCAGCATCCCTGTGGAATGCTTTCGACATCTTGTAAAGTCCATTCCCCGACAAATTCTGTAGACAAAAGAGGGTCAACTCAATATTAGAAAGGCGTTCCTAATGTTGAGTATACTCAGTGTACTTTCAGTGTGTGTATATAATATAGATGTACACTACCGTTCAAAACTTTGGGGTCACTTAGAAATGTCCTTGTTTTTGTCCATTAAAATAACATAAAATTTATCAGAAATATAATGTAGACATTGTTAATGTTGTAAATGACTATTGTACCTGGAAACGGCAGATTTTTTTGTGGAATATCTACACAGGCGTGTTATCAGCAATCATCACTCCTCTGTTCCAATGGCACTTTGTGTTATTAAATCCAAATGTATCTGTCAGATGGTGGGTGTAGCTGGTGCATGAAGTCAGGCGCAGGAGAGCAGAATGAATGAGCAACATACTTTACTCAAAATAATAAACGCTAATCAATTACGCACGGGTGTAAACAGCACCTGTCGAAAACCAGCCATAACGTACCGAATGAACATAGAAACAATCACGCACAAAAACATGGGGGAAACAGAGGGTTAAATATATGAACATGTAATTGGTGAATGAAACCAGTTGTGTAGAAAAGAAAGACAAAACAAATGGAAAATGAAAGGTGGATCGGTGATGGCTAGAAGACCGGTGACGTCGACCGCCGAACGCCGCCCGAACAAGGAGAGGGACCGACTTCGGCGGAAGTAGTGACAGTATCACTTTTAAAGGGTAATTGATCATTAGAAAACCCTTTTGCAATTTTGCTAGCACAGCTGAAAACTGTTGTGCTGATTAAGGAAGCAGTAAAACTGACCTTCTTTAGACTAGTTGAGTATCTGGAGCATCAGCATTTGTGGGTTCGATTACAGGCTCAAAATGGCCAGAAACAAAGACCCTTCTTCTGAAACTCATCAGTGTATTCTTGTTCTGAGAAATGAAGGCTATTCCATGCGAGAAATTGCCAAAAAACTGAAGATCTCGTACAACGCTGTGTACTACTCCCTTCACAGAACAGCGCAAACTGGCTCTAACCAGAATAGAAAGAGGAGTGGGAGGCCCCGGTGCACAACTGAGCAAGAGGACAAGTACATTAGAGTGACTAGTTTGAGAAACAGACGCCTCACAAGTCCTCAACTGGCAGCTTCATTAAATAGTACCCTCAAAACACCAGTCTCAATGTCAAGAGGTGATTCCCGGATGCTGGCCTTCTAGGCAGAGTTGCAAAGAAAAATCCATATCTCAGACTGGCTAATAAAAGTAAAAGATTAAGAGGGGTAAAAGAACATAGACACTGGACAGAGGAACTCTGCCTAGAAGGTCAGCATCCTGGAGTCGCCTCTTCACTGTTGCTGTTGAGACTGGTGTTTTAGCGTTTTTTGCGTCTGCACTTTCAAAGTTCTTGAAATCTTCTGTATTAACTGACGTTTGTGTCTTAAAGTAATATTGGACTGTAGTTTCTCTTTGCTTATTTGAGCTGTTCTTGCCATAATATTGACTTGGTCTTTTAGCAAATAGGGCTATCTTCTGTATACCAACCCTACCTTGTCACAACACAACTGATTGGCTCGAACGCATTAAGAAGGAAAGAAATTCCACAAATTCACTTTTAACAAGGCACACCTGTTAATTGAAATGCATTCCAGGTGACTACCTCATGAAGCTGGTTGAGAGAATGCCAGGAATATGCAAAGCTGTCAGCAAGGCAAAGGGAGGCTACTCTGACATATATCAAATATAAATATATTTTGATTTGTTGAACACTTTTTCTTTAGAACATGATTCCATATGTATTATTTCATAGTTTTGATGGTTTCACCTTTATTCTACAATGTAGAAAATAGTAAAAATAAAGAAAAAACCTTGAATGAATAGGTGTGTCCAAACTTTTCCCTGGTCCTGTATGTCTGTATGTACACTACATTACATTTTTTACATTTTAGTCATTTAGCAGACGCTCTTATCCAGAGCGACTTACAGTAGTAAATGTATACATTTCATACATTTATTTATTTATTATAATATTTCCCGTACTGGTCCCCCGTGGGAATCGAACCCACAACCCTGGCGTTGCAAACACCATGCTCTACCAACTGAGCCACACGGGGCCACACGGGACACTACATGACCGAAAGTATGTAGACACCTGCTCGTCGAACATCTCATTCCAAAATCATGGGCATTAGTATGGAGTTGTTCCCCCCTTTGCTGCTATAACAGCCTCCACTCTTCTGGGAAGGCTTTCCGCTAAACCCAGATTGGTCCTTCCGACTGCTAGATGGTGAAGCGTGATTCATCGCTCCGTAGAACGCATTTCCACTAATCCAAAGTCCAATGGTGGCAAGCTTTACGTCACTTCAGCCGATGCTTGGTATTGCGCATGGTGATCTTAGGCTTGTGTGTGGCTGCTCGGTCATGGAAACCCATTTCATGAAGCTCCAGACGAACAGTTCTTGTGCTGACGTTGCTTCCAGAAGTAGTTTGGAACTCGGTAGTGAGTGTTGCAACCGAGGACAGATGATTTTTACGCGCTACGGGCTTCAGCACTCGGCGGTCTCGTTCTGTGAGCTTGTGTGGGCTACCACTTTGCGGCTGAGCTGTTGTTGCTCCTAGTTTCCACTTCACAATAACAGCGCTTACAGTTGACCGGGGTAGTTCTAGCAGGGCAGAAATTTGACTAACTGACTTGTTGGAAAGGTGGCATCCTATGACGGTGCCATGTTGAAAGTAACTGAGCTCTTCAGTAAAGACATTTTACTGCCAATGTATGTCTATGGAAATTACATGGCTGTGTGCTAGATTTTATACACCTGTCAACAACTTGTGTTGCTGAAATAGCCGAATCCACTAATGTGAAGGGGTGACTATATATTTGTATATAGTGTATGTATGCATCTATGTGTTTATGTGTGTCTTTCAGAGGGTTTGGGTTTAAAGCGGAAAGTCACATTTCGGTTGGACCTTGTGTGCAATTGACAAATAAAATGATCCTAATCTTAATACGTTCTTTTACCAGAACTTCAGCTACTGTTAACATTAGTGTTGTATGTGTAAACAGGTTATACATATTACGGACTGTCATCTCAACAAATGTTGCTCTGTAAGGGTAGGGGAGTGTGAGATTAGATCAAATCAAATGTTATTGGTCACATACACATGGTTAGCAGATGTTATTGCGAGTGTAGCGAAAAAAATGCTTGTGCTTCTAGTTCCCGACAGTGCAGTAATATCTAACAAGTAATCTACCAATTCCACAACTACCTAATACGCACATATTTTTATTTAGTTAAGTTGTCATCAAAACACAATAAGACGTAGCCTAATGAATCTCCTTTATCAATTAATTTTCCGTACAAATAATGACGACGGCCTTGACTCAAAGTAAAATCTACCTGCAGAAGTAAGAATGAAATCATTGATTCATTTAACAGCGAAATATCCCCTCTCGGCCCTCAACACTTGGTCATAACAGTCGGGGTCGGAGATGTGTGGCCTATTCCCACGCACCCCCGCCTCTCCTCCACCGCCCTTCTTGTGCCTCTGCCAAAATATGTGAAACGCAATCCTAGCCCTGGTCACAGAGAGCAGTTATTTTAAAACTTCAAACTCAGCCACCTCGATAATGACGCTAAGATCCACGAACTCAACGGACAGATCTCCGCTTTAATTTGGGAACTAAACTAAAATGAGCAACCGCCTCCTCGCTTGGAGTTCACCTTCGATCTACGTTCGTTAGTTCGCTGTCCTTTCTCCGCTAGCGCGTCTCCAATGTCTCTCCCGGTAGTTCTCCCCGGATCGTGTTGCCCTGTAACCAGGGTTCCGCTGGCCTCTCAGTTGGCAGACCCGACGTTCAGGATCCGGCCGCCCCGCTGCATATCTGCCTCTCGCATGCCTGGTTCTCAGTCCAGGCTGCTCCCAGCGCTGCTCCCCGGCCGCCCGCTGCTCTCCCTCGGATTACTGCAGCTGGTTCTCGGCTGCTCCATGGTCGCGCTCTCCTTCGGAGCTCTCTCCCTCAGTAGCTCTCCACCCATCCGAAACGCATGCCCTTTCTGGGCTGGGTCTTCAGTGAGTATAGTTACATTCTAGGTTTATTAACATCACCCACACATAATGAATGAATAAGAAGGCAGTATTTGAATGACTCTCCGTGTTCTTGGTCTATGATAGGACATAGGACTCTATCAACAGGTCGTGTAGCAGTTCTGGAACTATTACGCAAATCACACTCTGGTTATGGCATTTAGCCAATCAAATCCACCAGAAACAGACATGGTCGAGCTCTAGCCTGGTGTCGTATCTAGATGCTATTTTAGATTGTCCCCTAGCATAAGGCTACTTGTGTGTTGACAGTTGACATTATTTTAGGGTGGTTTATGTTGGTAACCCCTGCAGTTAGATACTATGTGTGTGGACCAGATTGTCAGAAATGACTGGGTAGAAATAAAGTTTAAATCCAAATCTGTTTCTTCATAAATCAGTCAGTCCAAATAAGGGACTACTACTGTCCTATTGTCATGCATGTCAGTATCAGGGTCAAGGGTTATAACCTAGTTATTACTCACCAGTACCACTAGGCATTTCCTGGTCTGTGACTGTCTTCACCCCCAGGAAGCTAATCTCAAATCACTGTAAGGTTTTCCCACTGATCTATAGGACCTACTGTAGGGGTTTCCCACTGATCTACAGGGCCTACTGTAGGGGTTTTCCCACTGATCTACAGGGCCTACTGTAGGGGTTTCCCACTGATCTACAGGGCCTACTGTAGGGTTTTCCCACTGATCTATAGGGACTACTGTAGGGTTTTCACACTGATCTATAAGGACTACTGTAGGGTTTTCCCACTGATCTATAGGGCCTACTGTAGGGTTTTCCCACTGATCTATAGGGACTACTGTAGGGTTTTCACACTGATCTATAGGGACTACTGTAGGGTTTTCACACTGATCTATAAGGACTACTGTAGGGTTTTCACACTGATCTATAAGGACTACTGTAGGGTCTTCCCACTGATCTATAGGGACTACTGTAGGGTTTTCACACTGATCTATAAGGACTACTGTAGGGTTTTCACACTGATCTATAGGGCCTACTGTAGGGTTTCCCCACTGATCTATAGGGCCTACTGTAAGGTTTTCCCACTGATCTATAGGGACTACTGTAGGGTTTTCACACTGATCTATAGGGACTACTGTAGGGTTTTTCCACTGATCTATAGGGCCTACTGTGAGGTTTTCCCACTGATCTATAAGGACTACTGTAGGGTTTTCACACTGATCTATAAGGACTACTGTAGGGTTTTCCCACTGATCTGTAGGGTCTACTGTAGGGTTTTCACACTGATCTGTAGGGCTACTGTAGGGGACTACTACTGTCCTATTGTCATGCATGTCAGTATCAGGGTCAAGGGTTATAACCTACTTATTACTCACCAGTACCACTAGGCATTTCCTGGTCTGTGACTGTCTTCACCCCCAGGAAGCTAATCTCAAATCACCACATTTTCTCAGAGAACATTGTGACTAATATTTCTCTTGGAAAACACATTCTGAACCAGACCCGGAGCTTTGACATTTATTTCTCCAGGATGTCCATCTTGGGCGATGTCCTAAATAGTACCCTATTCCCTACATAGTGTAATCTTTCTGGACCCTGGTCAAAAGTAGTGCACTAAATAATAGGGAATAGGGTGTTATTGTGGGATGCAGCCCCTGGTCTTTCTCCATCTTGGTTTATATAATAGTGTAATAAAAGGCTATATTGCTTGTTGAGCATCCCTTCCTGCTGCCTGATACACATCTCCTCTCAGACACATCGATTCTAACCTGGTTATATGGAGAAACCTTATCGCCTCACGAGTCCTAAAATACTTTATAATGCTCTCCCTCTCTCTGCAACAGACTGATCTCAGCTCACCCATGCTTTAGTTTAGAGAAGACAGAGAATTGTAGCCTACAATAGAGTTTAGAGAAGACTGAGCTACAGTGTAAGGACCAGTTAGAAACATTTTACATAGACCTAACTAGTAGTATGGATTCACTTGTTAAGAATCTACATAGGCCTTATAAAGGGTTCATTAAGCATTGAACATTGTTGTTCTTTTAAAATGGGACTGTGCATTGTACAATGGCTTTTCTAACATCTCTAAGACTTTAACCCAGAGGTTACATGCTTGTCTAGCTACTACTGCTACTCAGACTAAATACAATGGTGACTGCCAGGCCGGCCAAACCCCAAAATAATGCCAGTGTTTAGTCCTAATCTGTTCAGCCACTGTGACAGACCACTTCAGTTGGGCGTATTAGACTCTTTCAGTTTCATCACAAAATACTTCTGGAGAGAAACTGACATTTTGCAGATTCTACTGGTAGCAACGAGATTGAGCACAATTTGTGTTTTTTTGTTGTTGTTGTTCTTCCCAAGAATGTGAAATGATTTAAGAGTATTCTGAGATATTGTAGGGTTTTCACACTGATCTATAGGGTCTACTGTAGGGTTTTCACACTGATCTATAGGGACTACTGTAGGGTTTTCACACTGATCTATAGGGTCTACTGTAGGGTTTTCCCACTGATCTATAGGGTCTACTGTAGGGTTTTCCACACTGATCTATAGGGTCTACTGTAGGGTTTTCCACTGATCTATAGGGACTACTGTAGGGTTTTCCCACTGATCTATAGGGACTACTGTAGGGTTTTCACACTGATCTATAGGGTCTACTGTAGGGTTTTCACACTGATCTATAGGGACTACTGTAGGGTTTTCACACTGATCTATAGGGTCTACTGTAGGGTTTTCCCACTGATCTATAGGGTATACTGTAGGGTTTTCACACTGATCTATAGGGTCTACTGTAGGGTTTTCCCACTGATCTATAGGGTCTACTGTAGGGTTTTCCCACTGATCTATAGGGACTAATGTAGGGTTTCCCCACTGATCTATAGGGTCTACGGTAGGGTTTTCCCACTGATCTATAGGGTCTACTGTAGGGTTTTCCCACTGATCTATAGGGACTACTGTAGGGTTTTCACACTGATCTATAGGGACTACTGTAGGGTTTTCACACTGATCTATAGGGACTACTTTAAGGTGGTGTATATTTCTCTTGGTCTTTGAAGATGTGAAGTAGGCCAATGTGCTTCTACATTTGTGAAAAGTGAATAATATTGTGTGAAAGACATGGCAAATTCTCCTGTTTAAAGTGCTTTTTTTAATGTCCACCAGCAAATCACTCCTCAGCCAACATACCGACTCACGCAGCATACTGCCATGTTCCAGGAAATCTGTGTAAGGGAGTTACGGTCTGTTGAGTGACTCTGTAGTTATTGTTGGGAAGTGTGGTGCTGTAGCCTTCACAGGAAGCTGAAGGAAGCAGACACTCTCTGCTTTGGTTCATTATGTCAGAGTAAGTCAGAAAACATTCACACAACCTTTTACAACATTCAGAAACCATTCATTCAACCTTAGACAACATTCACACAGTCTTCAGACAACTTTTTAACAACATTCCAACAACCTTAAACAACATTCCCACAACCTTAGACAACATCCACACAAGATGTACACAACCTTATATTTGACAACATTCCCACAAGTTGATATTCACCTCAGCTGAACTTAAACAACCCTAATTGAAAACATACTTCACATGGACTTGAAGAATCTATAGGCGAAACTCTCTGAAATGGATATCATACCGTAACAATCCAATGACAAGCAGGTCAGCTCAGTCCATACAAGAACTATTAGTGGTGAGACTCATATATGCTCAGCGGGGGCGCAGCGGTCTAAGGCACTGCATCTCAGTGTAAGCGGTGTCACTACAGTCCCTGGTTCGAATCCAGGCTGAATCACATCCGGCCGTGATTGGGAGTCCCATAGGGCGGCGCACAATTGGCCCAGCGTCGTCCGGGGTAGGCCGTCTTTGTAAATAAGAATGTGTTCTTAACTGACTTGCCTACTTAAATAAAATAATATATATGCAGCAGCCACATATTGAGTCAGTTATGCACTGGATGAGGTGGGGTGATGGGAGACGAGGATGCAGAGAGAGGCTACGTCTCAAATGGCATCCTATTCGCTCTACTCCCATGAGACTCTGGTCAATATAGTGCACTATGTAGGGGATAGGACTCTAGTCAATGTAGGGCATAGGGCTCTGGTCAATGTAGTGCATTATGTAGGGGATATGGCTCTGGTCAATATAGTGCACTATATAGGGAGTGGAGTGTAAACGGAGTAGGCACACCTGGAGAAGCAAGATTCCATCCCCCAAAACCCCCTGCAGCGGCTCCGTCAGTGAGTCCTGTCACTAGATGTTAATTTATTACCAGTGGATTTAATCATGTGGATTGGCCTGGCTTGATAAGAATCTGGTCAGAGTATTAGGAGGAGGAAAAGTCTCTCAGTTGGTCTTCTCTTGAGAGAGACATTTTATCAGTACTTGAATTAACAGGCCTGTTTCTGGTGGTATTGGAAACTACTTGGATCATACTACTACCTACTAGAAGAGTAGGTCCAGAGCTCTGTCCTTTTTAAGATCCTCAGACCCACTGGGACTATAGAGATCATCCAGATATAGGCCTGTGTGCGTCTGTGTCCCTGTGTATATGAAATGTGGTTCCAGTCCCCTGTGTGTATGAAAGGTGGTTCCAGTCCCTGTGTATATGAAATGTGGTTCCAGTCCCTGTGTGTATGAAAGGTGGTTCCAGTCCCTGTGTGTATGAAAGGTGGTTCCAGTCCCTGTGTGTATGAAAGGTGGCTCCAGTCCCTGTGTGTATGAAAGGTGGCTCCAGCCCCTGTGTGTATGAAAGGTGGCTCCAGCCCCTGTGTGTATGAAAGGTGGTTTCAGTCCCTGTGTGTGTGAAAGGTGGTTCCAGCCCCTGTGTGTATGAAAGGTGGCTCCAGGCCCTGTGTGTGTGAAAGGTGGTTCCAGCCCCTGTGTGTATGAAAGGTGGTTCCAGTCCCTGTGTATGAGAAAGGTGGTTCCAGTCCCTGTGTGTATGAAAGGTGGTTCCAGTCCCTGTGTGTGTGAAAGGTGGTTCCAGCCCCTGTGTGTATGAAAGGTGGTTCCAGTCCCTGTGTGTATGAAAGGTGGTTCCAGTCCCTGTGTGTATGAAAGGTGGTTCCATCCCCTGTGTATATGAAAGGTGGTTCTAGTCCCTGTGTATGTGAAAGGTGGTTCCAGCCCCTGTGTGTATGAAAGGTGGTTTCAGTCCCTGTGTGTATGAAATGTGGTTCCAGTCCCTGTGTGTATGAAAGGTGGCTCCAGCCCCTGTGTGTATGAAAGGTGGTTCCAGTCCCTGTGTGTATGAAAGGTGGTTCCAGTCCCTGTGTGTATGAAAGGTGGCTCCAGCCCCTGTGTGTATGAAAGGTGGTTCCAGCCCCTGTGTGTATGAAAGGTGGTTCCAGTCCCTGTGTGTATGAAAGGTGGTTCCAGTCCCTGTGTGTATGAAAGGTGGCTCCAGCCCCTGTGTGTATGAAAGGTGGTTCCATCCCCTGTGTATATGAAAGGTGGTTCCAGTCCCTGTGTGTATGAAAGGTGGTTCCAGTCCCTGTGTATGTGAAAGGTGGTTCCAGCCCCTGTGTGTATGAAAGGTGGTTCCAGTCCCTGTGTGTATGAAAGGTGGTTTCAGTCCCTGTGTGTATGAAAGGTGGTTCCAGCCCCTGTGTATGTGAAAGGTGGTTCCAGTCCCTGTGTGTATGAAAGGTGGTTCCAGTCCCTGTGTGTATGAAAGGTGGTTCCAGTCCCTGTGTGTATGAAAGGTGGTTTCAGTCCCTGTGTGTATGAAAGGTGGTTTCAGTCCCTGTGTGTATGACAGGTGGTTCCAGTCCCTGTGTATGTGAAAGGTGGTTCCAACCCCTGTGTGTATGAAAGGTGGTTCCAGCCCCTGTGTCGGTAGTGTCAGATAGTTCAGATATCTCTGGTTCTATGAGAGCCATATCAGAACCACAATGAAGGAGCTGGGTAGAACAGGAAGCACCATGATTTAGAGCACACGCATTGATACCAGAGGATAATTTGTTAGTCCCCATGAGGTCAAATGCTATTTCTAGGGGGTTTAGGGTTAAGGTTAGAATAAGTGTTAGGGTTAGAATTACATTAAGGGTTAGGAGCTAGGGTTAGTTTTGGGGTTTGAGTTTATTTTATTTTTACAGGGACAGTGCACATTAATCAACGTTTCAGTAAAAGTGCCGGTTTTAGCCAGCCGGCTAATTTTCAACCGCAGTCCCTGGGCAGGTTATTAAAAACAATTACAATATAGATAATCATTGAGCAGTGAGCACACGCAGAGCAACATAGGACAAGCAAGACGTAGCATACAGACAGAGCAACATAGGACAAGCAAGACGTAGCATACAGACAGAGCAACGTAGGACAAGCAAGACGTAGCATACAGACAGAGCAACGTAGGACAAGCAAGACGTAGCATACAGACAGAGCAACATAGGACAAGCAAGACGTAGCATACAGACAGAGCAACGTAGGACAAGCAAGACGTAGCTTACAGACAGAGGAACGTAGGACAAGCAAGACGTAGCATACAGACAGAGAAACATAGGACAAGCAAGACGTAGCATACAGACAGAGCAACATAGGACAAGCAAGACGTAGCATACAGACAGAGCAACGTAGGACAAGCAAGACGTAGCATACAGACAGAGCAACATAGGACAAGCAAGACGTAGCATACAGACAGAGCAACATAAGACAAGCAAGATGTAGCATACAGACAGAGAAACATAGAACAAAAAGCAACAAGACAAAATCCATAAGAGCAACAAAGTGTTTCCACACCTCACAAGCTACAGACAACAGACAACATGGAAAGCGGCAATACACAGCTAGGGATTATGTTCACAAATCTGATTGGCCTTTAGCCATGTCTTCATGCATTTTGTGAAAGTGTGATATGTGGTGCAGTTATGTGTGTCTGGTGGCAGTGTATTCCAGACATGGGAAGCTCTCACAGAGAAAGCGGATTTACTAAAGGTGCTTTTCCTTAAGGGAACTATACAGTCACCTCTCATGGCAGACCTTGTGGATCTGCTGCCATGTGTTTGGGTTTTCTGTTTTACAGAAATACTGAGTGGAGGAGGAGCTAGGCCATTTAGGATCTTGAATACAAGACATGCGTTGGTGTATTGCACAAGATTTTCCCAACTCAGGAGCTCATGCTTTCTGAAGATGTAACAGTGATGATGGCTATTGGGCTTCCTATCAGGCACATTGAGAGCCTGTTTGTAGACAGACTGAATAGGTTTTAATGTTGTATAGCAAGCTTGGGTCCAACTAGTCAAGCAGTATGTTAAGTGGGGGAGTATCATAGATTTGAGGATACAGTTTTGTTACCTCTGTAGTCAAACAATTTCGTATGAATCGGAAATGAGCTAGGTTGAATTTGGTTATTTTAATGACCTTTTTCACCTGCTTTTTAAAAGAGAGGTTGGAATCAAGTATGATGCCAAGGTACTTAAAATCAGATACCACCTGGAGCTTCTCCCCTGATACACAGACATCTGGTTCAGTAGCATCAGATACAACCTGGAGCTTCTCCCCTGATACACAGACATCTGGTTCAGTAGCATCAGATACCACCTGGAGCTTCTCCCCTGATACACAGACATCTGGTTCAGTAGCATCAGATACCATCTGGAGCTTCTCCCCTGATACACAGACATCTGGTTCAGTAGCATCAGATACCACCTGGAGCTTCTCCACTGATACACAGACATCTGGTTCAGTAGCATCAGATACCACCTGGAGCTTCTGCCCTGACACATAGACATCTGGTTCAGTAGCATCAGATACCACCTGGAGCTTCTCCCCTGATACATAGACATCTGGTTCAGTAGCATCAGATACCACCTGGAGCTTCTCCCTTGACACATAGACATCTGGTTCAGTAGCATCTGTTGCCCTCTTTGTGAAGAACATGCAAACAGTTTCTTTTCACATTGAGATGCAAACATGAGTCACTAAGCCACTTTGTAACCTGGACCATTACAGTAGTGAGTTCTTGTGCAGCTTGTTGTTTGCTCTTTGCATGCACATATATCACTGTATCATCTGCATACATTTGAACTTCAGACCCAGTACAGACAGAAGGCAGATCATTAATGTACAGGCTGAACAGGAGGGGCCCCAGTATTGACCCTTGGGGCACACCCACATCATAGCTAAGAGTGGGTGACAGCTCATTGCTCCCTCTGACACACTGAGTTCTGCCTTCAAGGTATGATTTCATCCATCTCAAGGCATCGGGGGAAAAGTTGAACTTGGACAATTTTGTGATGAGAATCTCATGGTTAACAGTATCAAAAGCCTTCCTTATGTCTAGAAACACAGTCCCAACAACGTCCCCTTTGTCCATCTTGGACTTCACATTTTCCAGAAGAAAGCAGTTGGCCGTTTCTGTGGAGTGTTTCGCTCTGAAGCCAAACTGTTAGGAGCTAAGGTTAGGTTTAAGGTTAAGTTTAGTTTTAGGGTTAGGGTTAAGAGCTAGGGTTAGGTTTAAGGTTAGGGTTAGGAGCTAGGGTTAGGTTTTTGGGTTAAGGTTAGGGTTTAGGTTAGGGTTAAGGTTAAGTTTAGGGTTTGGGTAAGAGTACGGGTTAGGGTTAGGTTTTAGGGTTAGGGGTTAGGGAAAACAAGATTTTGAATGGGACTGAATTGTGTCCCCCCACAAGGTTAGCTGTACAAGACTGTGTGTGTGTGTGTGTGTGTGTGTGTGTGTGTGTGTGTGTGTGTGTGTGTGTGTGTGTGTGTGTGTGTGTGTGTGTGTGTGTGTGTGTTCATTAATGTCTGTGTGTGTGTTCATTAATGTGTGTGTGTGTGTGTGTTCATTAATGTGTGTGGTTGTGGGTGGGTTTTATGTCTGTATGCCCGTGGTATATAGGATGTATTGCTGACTGGTGTCTGTGTTCCCGTGGTATACAAGATGTATTGCTGACTGGTATCTGTATGCCCGTGGTATACAGGATGTATTGCTGACTGGTGTCTGTATGCCCGTGGTATACAGGATGTATTGCTGACTGGTGTCTGTGTGCCCGTGGTATACAGGATGTATTGCTGACTGGTGTCTGTGTGCCCGTGGTATACAGGATGTATTGCTGACTGGTGTCTGTGTGCCCGTGGTATACAGGATGTATTGCTGACTGGTGTCTGTGTGCCCGTGGTATACAGGATGTATTGCTGACTGGTGTCTGTATGCCCGTGGTATACAGGATGTATTGCTGACTGGTGTCTGTGTGCCCGTGGTATACAGGATGTATTGCTGACTGGTGTCTGTGTGCCCGTGGTATACAGGATGTATTGCTGACTGGTGTCTGTGTGCCCGTGGTATACAGGATGTATTGCTGACTGGTGTCTGTGTTCCCGTGGTATACAGGATGTATTGCTGACTGGTGTCTGTGTGCCCGTGGTATACAGGATGTATTGCTGACTGGTGTCTGTGTGCCCGTGGTATACAAGATGTATTGCTGACTGGTGTCTGTGTGCCCGTGGTATACAGGATGTATTGCTGACTGGTGTCTGTGAGCCCGTGCTATACAGGATGTATTGCTGACTGGTGTCTGTGTGCCCGTGGTATACAGGATGTATTGCTGACTGGTGTCTGTGTGCCCGTGGTATACAGGATGTATTGCTGACTGGTGTCTGTGTGCCCGTGGTATACAGGATGTATTGCTGACTGGTGTCTGTGTGCCCGTGGTATACAGGATGTATTGCTGACTGGTGTCTGTGTGCCCGTGGTATACAGGATGTATTGCTGACTGGTGTCTGTGTGCCCGTGGTATACAGGATGTATTGCTGACTGGTGTCTGTGTGCCCGTGGTATACAGGATGTATTGCTGACTGGTGTCTGTGTGCCGGTGGTATACAGGATGTATTGCTGACTGGTGTCTGTTTACCCGTGGTATACAGGATATATTGCTGACTGGTGTCTGTGTGCCCGTGGTATACAGGATGTATTGCTGACTGGTGTCTGTGTGCCCGTGGTATACAGGATGTATTGCTGACTGGTGTCTGTGTTCCCGTGGTATACAGGATGTATTGCTGACTGGTGTCTGTGTGCCCGTGGTATACAGGATGTTTTGCTGACTGGTGTATGTGTGCACGTGGTATACAGGATGTATTGCTGACTGGTGTCTGTGTGCCCGTGGTATACAGGATGTATTGCTGACTGGTGTCTGTGTGCCCGTGGTATACAGGATGTATTGCTGACTGGTGTCTGTAAGCCCGTGCTATACAGGATGTATTGCTGACTGGTGTCTGTGTGCCCGTGGTATACAGGATGTATTGCTGACTGGTGTCTGTGTGCCCGTGGTATACAGGATGTATTGCTGACTGGTGTCTGTGTGCCCGTGGTATACAGGATGTATTGCTGACTGGTGTCTGTGTGCCGGTGGTATACAGGATGTATTGCTGACTGGTGTCTGTGTGCCCGTGGTATGCAGGATGTATTGCTGACTGGTGTCTGTGTGCCCGTGGTATACAGGATGTATTGCTGACTGGTGTCTGTGTGCCCGTGGTATACAGGATGTATTGCTGACTGGTGTCTGTGTGCCCGTGGTATACAGGATGTATTGCTGACTGGTGTCTGTGTGCCCGTGGTATACAGGATGTATTGCTGACTGGTGTCTGTGTGCCCGTGGTATACAGGATGTATTGCTGACTGGTGTCTGTGTGCCCGTGGTATACAGGATGTATTGCTGACTGGTGTCTGTGTGCCTGTGGTATACAAGATGTATTGCTGACTGGTGTCTGTAAGCCCGTGCTATACAGGATGTATTGCTGACTGGTGTCTGTGTTCCCGTGGTATACAGGATGTATTGCTGACTGGTGTCTGTGTGCCCGTGGTATACAGGATGTATTGCTGACTGGTGTCTGTGTGCCCGTGGTATACAGGATGTATTGCTGACTGGTGTCTGTGTGCCCGTGGTATACAGGATGTATTGCTGACTGGTGTCTGTGTGCCCGTGGTATACAGGATGTATTGCTGACTGGTGTCTGTGTGCCCGTGGTATACAGGATGTATTGCTGACTGGTGTCTGTGTGCCCGTGGTATACAGGATGTATTGCTGACTGGTGTCTGTGTGCCCGTGGTATACAGGATGTATTGCTGACTGGTGTCTGTGTGCCCGTGGTATACAGGATGTATTGCTGACTGGTGTCTGTGTGCCCGTGGTATACAGGATGTATTGCTGACTGGTGTCTGTGTGCCCGTGGTATACAGGATGTATTGCTGACTGGTGTCTGTGTGCCCGTGGTATACAGGATGTATTGCTGACTGGTGTCTGTGTGCCCGTGGTATACAGGATGTATTGCTGACTGGTGTCTGTGTGCCCGTGGTATACAGGATGTATTGCTGACTGGTGTCTGTGTGCCCGTGGTATACAGGATGTATTGCTGACTGGTGTCTGTGTGCCCGTGGTATACAGGATGTATTGCTGACTGGTGTCTGTGTGCCCGTGGTATACAGGATGTATTGCTGACTGGTGTCTGTGTGCCCGTGGTATACAGGATGTATTGCTGACTGGTGTCTGTGTGCCCGTGGTATACAGGATGTATTGCTGACTGGTGTCTGTGTGCCCGTGGTATACAGGATGTATTGCTGACTGGTGTCTGTGTGCCCGTGGTATACAGGATGTATTGCTGACTGGTGTCTGTGTGCCCGTGGTATACAGGATGTATTGCTGACTGGTGTCTGTGTGCCCGTGGTATACAGGATGTATTGCTGACTGGTGTCTGTGTGCCCGTGGTATACAGGATGTATTGCTGACTGGTGTCTGTGTGCCCGTGGTATACAGGATGTATTGCTGACTGGTGTCTGTGTGCCCGTGGTATACAGGATGTATTGCTGACTGGTGTCTGTGTGCCCGTGGTATACAGGATGTATTGCTGACTGGTGTCTGTGTAAGCCCGTGGTATACAGGATGTATTGCTGACTGGTGTCTGTGTGCCCGTGGTATACAGGATGTATTGCTGACTGGTGTCTGTGTGCCCGTGGTATACAGGATGTATTGCTGACTGGTGTCTGTATGCCCGTGGTATACAGGATGTATTGCTGACTGGTGTCTGTGTGCCCGTGGTATACAGGATGTATTGCTGACTGGTGTCTGTGTGCCCGTGGTATACAGGATGTATTGCTGACTGGTGTCTGTGTGCCCGTGGTATACAGGATGTATTGCTGACTGGTGTCTGTGTGCCCGTGGTATACAGGATGTATTGCTGACTGGTGTCTGTGTGCCCGTGGTATACAGGATGTATTGCTGACTGGTGTCTGTGTGCCCGTGGTATACAGGATGTATTGCTGACTGGTGTCTGTGTGCCCGTGGTATACAGGATGTATTGCTGACTGGTGTCTGTGTGCCCGTGGTATACAGGATGTATTGCTGACTGGTGTCTGTGTGCCCGTGGTATACAGGATGTATTGCTGACTGGTGTCTGTGTGCCCGTGGTATACAGGATGTATTGCTGACTGGTGTCTGTGTGCCCGTGGTATAAAGGATGTATTGCTGACTGGTGTCTGTGTGCCCGTGGTATACAAGATGTATTGCTGACTGGTGTCTGTAAGCCCGTGCTATACAGGATGTATTGCTGACTGGTGTCTGTGTCCCCGTGGTATACAGGATGTATTGCTGACTGGTGTCTGTGTGCCCGTGGTATACAGGATGTATTGCTGACTGGTGTCTGTATGCCCGTGGTATACAGGATGTATTGCTGACTGGTGTCTGTGTGCCGGTGTTTACAGGATGTATTGCTGACTGGTGTCTGTGTGCCCGTGGTATACAGGATGTATTGCTGACTGGTGTCTGTGTGCCCGTGGTATACAGGATGTATTGCTGACTGGTGTCTGTGTTTCCGTGGTGTACAGGATGTTTTGCTGACTGGTGTCTGTGTGCCCGTGGTATACAGGATGTATTGCTGACTGGTGTCTGTGTGCCCGTGGTATACAGGATGTATTGCTGACTGGTGTCTGTGTGCCCGTGGTATACAGGATGTATTGCTGACTGGTGTCTGTTAGCCCGTGGTATACAGGATGTATTGCTGACTGGTGTCTGTGTGCCCGTGGTATACAGGATGTATTGCTGACTGGTGTCTGTGTGCCCGTGGTATACAGGATGTATTGCTGACTGGTGTCTGTGTGCCCGTGGTATACAGGATGTATTGCTGACTGGTGTCTGTGTGCCCGTGGTATACAGGATGTATTGCTGACTGGTGTCTGTGTGCCCGTGGTATACAGGATGTATTGCTGACTGGTGTCTGTGTGCCCGTGGTATACAGGATGTATTGCTGACTGGTGTCTGTGTGCCCGTGGTATACAGGATGTATTGCTGACTGGTGTCTGTGTGCCCGTGGTATACAGGATGTATTGCTGACTGGTGTCTGTGTTCCCG
The DNA here is from genome assembly GCF_905237065.1 of Salmo salar. Classification (NCBI taxonomy): domain Eukaryota; kingdom Metazoa; phylum Chordata; class Actinopteri; order Salmoniformes; family Salmonidae; genus Salmo; species Salmo salar. The sequence goes on from NC_059456.1 coordinate 1,701,410, forward strand.
TGGTATACAGGATGTATTGCTGACTGGTGTCTGTGTGCCCGTGGTATACAGGATGTATTGCTGACTGGTGTCTGTGTGCCCGTGGTATGCAGGATGTATTGCTGACTGGTGTCGGTGTGCCCGTGGTATGCAGGATGTATTGCTGACTGGTGTCTGTGTGCCCGTGGTATGCAGGATGTATTGCTGACTGGTGTCTGTGTGCCCGTGGTATACAGGATGTATTGCTGACTGGTGTCTGTGTGCCCGTGGTATACAGGATGTATTGCTGACTGGTGTCTGTGTGCCCGTGGTATACAGGATGTATTGCTGCTGACTGGTGTCTGTATGCCCGTGGTATACAGGATGTATTGCTGACTGGTGTCTGTGTGCCCGTGGTATACAGGATGTATTGCTGACTGGTGTCTGTGTGCCCGTGGTATACAGGATGTATTGCTGACTGGTGATGTCATGTGATGAATTTTCCTGTTTCCTGTTTCCGGTCACAACTTGCAGACTTGTTTACGCTGCTGTGCGTTTTTGTTGCCGATCTTACTTTGATACCTGACGGTTTTTAACTTTTTCATTACCGTATATTTTTACTTTTTCCCTCACTCAACTTTTTTCATTCAACTTTTTCACCCCGGAGGTTTTATCTGGACATGGTTCGTCAGGACTTCAAACAGCCGAAGCTAAGTAACATTAACATGATGCCTTCTAATTGCAGTCGTTGTACTTATAATATACAGGAGAACGATCGCCTTACGGCAAGGATAGCTGTGCTGCAAGCCCAGCTTCAGACGCGATCGTTAGGCAAGGGTAATTTCAGTGTAGGAAAGGATGAAACAGCGTCTGTGCCACCAGTAAGTACAGATAGTAACGTTAGTATAAACCCCCTCGCACGGTCCCCGCAGCCGGACATCTTTCTCATGGCTTCTGGAGGGAAACGCTGTAGGAATGCTCAACCGGTGTCGCTTATTCAGCCGACAGAAACTTTCAACCGGTTCTCCCCATTAAGCGAGTCGGAGTCGGAGGCCGAGACTTCTCTGGTCTCTACTCCTCCCGTTGTGGGGTCTGAGACGCCGACGGCTCCCACCATTAGCTCTGACAAATTGAAAACCCTAGTCATTGGCGACTCCATTACCCGCAGTATTAGACTTAAAACTAATCATCCAGCGATCATACACTGTTTACCAGGGGGCAGGGCTACCGACGTTAAGGCTAATCTAAAGACGGTGCTGGCTAAAGCTAAAACTGGCGAGTGTAGAGAGTATAGAGATATTGTTATCCACGTCGGCACCAACGATGTTAGGATGAAACAGTCAGAGGTCACCAAGCGCAACATAGCTTCAGCGTGTAAATCAGCTAGAAAGATGTGTCGGCATCGATTAATTGTCTCTGGCCCCCTCCCAGTTAGGGGGAGTGATGAGCTCTACAGCAGAGTCTCACAACTCAATCGCTGGTTGAAAACTGTTTTCTGCCCCTCCCAAAAGATAGAATTTGTAGATAATTGGCCCTCTTTCTGGGACTCACCCACAAACAGGACCAAGCCTGGCCTGTTGAGGAGTGACGGACTCCATCCTAGCTGGAGGGGTGCTCTCATCTTATCTACGAACATAGACAGGGCTCTAACTCCTCTAGCTCCACAATGAAATAGGGTGCAGGCCAGGCAGCAGGCTGTTAGCCAGCCTGCCAGCTTAGTGGAGTCTGCCACTAGCACAGTCAGCGTAGTCAGCTCAGCTTTCCCCATTGAGACCGTGTCTGTGCCTCGATCTAGGTTGGGCAAAATTAAAAATGGCGGTGTTCGCTTTAGCAATCTCACTAGTATAAAGACCTCCTCCATTCCTGCCATTATTGAAAGAGATTGTGATACCTCACATCTCAAAATTGGGTTACTTAATGTTAGATCCCTCACTTCCAAGGCAGTTATAGTCAATGAACTAATCACTGATAATAATCTTGATGTGATTGGCCTGACTGAAACATGGCTTAAGCCTGATGAATTTACTGTGTTAAATGAGGCCTCACCCCCAGGTTACATTAGTGACCATACCCCCCGTGCATCCGGCAAAGGCGGAGGTGTTGCTAACATTTACGATAGCAAATTTCAATTTACAAAAAAAAAACAACAATGACGTTTTCGTCTTTTGAGCTTCTAGTCATGAAATCTATGCAGCCTACTCACTCACTTTTTATAGCTACTGTTTATAGGCCTCCTGGGCCATATGCAGTGTTCCTCACTGAGTTCCCTGAATTCCTATCGGATCTTGTAGTCATAGCAGATAATATTCTAATTTTTGGTGACTTTAACATTCACATGGAAAAGTCCACAGACCCACTCCAAAAGGCTTTCGGAGCCATCATCGACTCAGTGGGTTTTGTCCAACATGTCTCTGGACCTACTCACTGCCACAGTCATACTCTGGACCTAGTTTTGTCCCATGGAATAAATGTTGTGGATCTAAATGTTTTTCCTCATAATCCTGGACTATCGGACCACCATTTTATTACGTTTGCAATTGCAACAAATAATCTGCTCAGACCCCAACCAAGGAGCATTAAAAGTCGTGCTATAAATTCTCAGACAACCCAAAGATTCCTTGATGCCCTTCCAGACTGCCTCTGCCTACCCAAGGACGTCAGAGGACAAAAATCAGTTAACCACCTAACCGAGGAACTCAATTTAACCTTTCGAAATACCCTAGATGCAGTTGCACCCCTAAAAACTAAAAACATCTGTCATAAGAAACTAGCTCCCTGGTATACAGAAAATACACGAGCTCTGAAGCAAGCTTCCAGAAAATTGGAACGGAAATGGCGCCACACCAAACTGGAAGTCTTCCGACTAGCTTGGAAAGACAGTACCGTGCAGTATCGAAGAGCCCTTACTGCTGCTCGATCATCCTATTTTTCCAACTTAATTGAGGAAAATAAGAACAATCCGAAATTTCTTTTTGATACTGTCGCAAAGCTAACTAAAAAGCAGCCTTCGCAAATGGAGGATGGCTTTCACTTCAGCAGTAATAAATTTATGAACTTCTTTGAGGAAAAGATCATGATCATTAGAAAGCAAATTACAGACTCCTCTTTAAATCTGGGTATTCCTCCAAAGCTCCATTGTCCTGAGTCTGCACAACTCTGCCAGGACCTAGGATCAAGGGAGATACTGAAGTGTTTTAGTACTATATCTCTTGACGCAATGATGAAAATAATCATGGCCTCCAAACCCTCAAGCTGCATACTGGACCCTATTCCAACTAAACTACTGAAAGAGCTGCTTCCTGTGCTTGGCCCTCCTATGTTGAACATAATAAACGGCTCTCTATCCACCGGATGTGTACCAAGCTCACTAAAAGTGGCAGTAATAAAGCCTCTCTTGAAAAAGCCGAATCTTGATCCAGAAATTATAAAAAACTATCGGCCTATATCGAATCTTCCATTCCTCTCCAAAATTTTAGAAAAAGCTGTTGCACAGCAACTGACTGCCTTCCTGAAGACAAACAATGTATACGAAACGCTTCAGTCTGGTTTTAGACCCCATCATAGCACTGAGACTGCACTTGTGAAGGTGGTAAATGACCTTTAATGACGTCAGACCGAGGCTCTGCATCTGTCCTCGTGCTCCTAGATCTTAGTGCCGCTTTTGATACCATCGATCACCACATTCTTTTGGAGAGATTGGAAACCCAAATTGGTCTACATGGACAAGTTCTGGCCTGGTTTAGATCTTATCTGTCGGAAAGATATCAGTTTGTCTCTGTGAATGGTTTGTCCTCTGACAAATCAATTGTAAATTTCGGTGTTCCTCAAGGTTCCGTTTTAGGACCACTATTGTTTTCACTATATATTTTACCTCTTGGGGATGTCATTCGAAAACATAATGTTAAATTTCACTGCTATGCGGACGACACACAGCTGTACATTTCAATGAAACATGGTGAAGCCCCAAAATTGCCCTCGCTAGAAGCCTGTGTTTCAGACATAAAGAAGTGGATGGCTGCAAACTTTCTACTTTTAAACTCGGACAAAACAGAGATGCTTGTTCTAGGTCCCAAGAAACAAAGAGATCTTCTGTTGAATCTGACAATTAATCTGGATGGTTGTACAGTCGTCTCAAATAAAACTGTGAAGGACCTCGGCGTTACTCTGGACCCTGATCTCTCTTTTGAAGAACATATCAAGACTGTTTCAAGGACAGCTTTTTTCCATCTACGTAACATTGCAAAAATCAGAAATTTTCTGTCCAAAAATGACGCAGAAAAATTAATCCATGCTTTTGTTACTTCTAGGCTGGACTACTGCAATGCTCTACTTTCCGGCTACCCGGATAAAGCACTAAATAAACTTCAGTTAGTGCTAAATACGGCTGCTAGAATCCTGACTAGAACCAAAAAATTTGATCATATTACTCCAGTGTTAGCCTCCCTACACTGGCTTCCTGTTAAGGCAAGGGCTGATTTCAAGGTTTTACTGCTAACCTACAAAGCATTACATGGGCTTGCTCCTACCTATCTTTCCGATTTGGTCCTGCCGTACATACCTACACGTACGCTACGGTCACAAGACGCAGGCCTCCTAATTGTCCCTAGAATTTCTAAGCAAACGGCTGGAGGTAGGGCTTTCTCCTATAGAGCTCCATTTTTATGGAATGGTCTGCCTACCAATGTGAGAGACGCAGACTCAGTCTCAACCTTTAAGTCTTTACTGAAGACTTATCTCTTCAGTAGGTCCTATGATTAAGTATAGTCTGGCCCAGGAGTGTGAAGGTGAACGGAAAGGCTGGAGCAACGAACCGCCCTTGCTGTCTCTGCCTTGCCGGTTCCCCTCTTTCCACTGGGATTCTCTGCCTCTAACCCTTTTACAGAGGCTGAGTCACTGGCCTACTGGTGTTCTTCCATGCCGTCCATGGGAGGGGTGCGTCACTTGAGTGGGTTGAGTCACTGACGTGGTCTTCCTGTCTGGGTTGGCGCCCCCCCCTTGGGTTGTGCCATGGCGGAGATCGTTGTGGGCTATACTCGGCCTTGTCTTAGGACGGTAAGTTGGTGGTTGGAGACATCCCTCTAGTGGTGTGGGGGCTGTGCTTTGGCAAAGTGGGTGGGGTTATATCCTGCCTGTTTGGCCCTGTCCGGGGTATCATCGGATGGGGCCACAGTGTCTTCTGATCCCTCCTGTCTCAGCCTCCAGTATTTATGCTGCAGTAGTTTATGTGTCGGGGGCTAGGGTCAGTCTGTTACATCTGGAGTATTTCTCTTGTCTTATCCGGTGTCCTGTGTGTATTTAAATATGCTCTCTCTAATTCTCTCTTTCTCTCTTTCTGTCTTTCTCTCGGAGGACCTGAGCCCTAGGACCATGCCTCAGGACTACCTGGTATGATGACTCCTTGCTGTCCCCAGTCCACCTGGCCGTGCTGCTGCTCCAGTTTCAACTGTTCTGCCTGCGGCTATGGAACCCTGACCTGTTCACCGGACGTGCTTGTGGCACCCTCGACAACTACTATGATTATTATTATTTGACCATGCTGGTCATTTATGAACATTTTAACATTTTAACATTTTGACCATGTTCTGTTATAATATCCACCCTGCACAGCCAGAAGAGGACTGGCCACCCCTCATAGCCTGGTTCCTCTCTAGGTTTCTTCCTAGGTTTTTGGCCTTTCTAGGGAGTTTTTCCTAGGGAGTTTTTCCTAGCCACCGTGCTTCTTTCACATGCTTTGCTTGCTGTTTGGGGTTTTGGGCTGGGTTTCTGTACAGCACTTTGAGAATATCAGCTGATGTACGAAGGGCTATATAAAAATAAATTTGATTTGATTTGATTTGATTGCTGACTGGTGTCTGTGTGCCCGTGGTATACAGGATGTATTGCTGACTGGTGTCTGTGTGCCCGTGGTATACAGGATGTATTGCTGACTGGTGTATGTGTGCCCGTGGTATACAGGATGTATTGCTGACTGGTGTCTGTGTGCCCGTGGTATACAGGATGTATTGCTGACTGGTGTCTGTATGCCCGTGGTATACAGGATGTATTGCTGACTGGTGTCTGTGTGCCCGTGGTATACAGGATGTATTGCTGACTGGTGTCTGTATGCCCGTGGTATACAGGATGTATTGCTGACTGGTGTCTGTGTGCCCGTGGTATACAGGATGTATTGCTGACTGGTGTCTGTGTGCCCGTGGTATACAGGATGTATTGCTGACTGGTGTATGTGTGCCCGTGGTATACAGGATGTATTGCTGACTGGTGTCTGTGTGCCCGTGGTATACAGGATGTATTGCTGACTGGTGTCTGTATGCCCGTGGTATACAGGATGTATTGCTGACTGGTGTCTGTGTGCCCGTGGTATACAGGATGTATTGCTGACTGGTGTCTGTATGCCCGTGGTATACAGGATGTATTGCTGACTGGTGTCTGTGTGCCCGTGGTATACAGGATGTATTGCTGACTGGTGTCTGTGTGCCCGTGGTATACAGGATGTATTGCTGACTGGTGTCTGTGTGCCCGTGGTATACAGGATGTATTGCTGACTGGTGTCTGTGTGCCCGTGGTATACAGGATGTATTGCTGACTGGTGTCTGTGTGCCCGTGGTATGCAGGATGTATTGCTGACTGGTGTCTGTGTGCCCGTGGTATGCAGGATGTATTGCTGACTGGTGTCTGTGTGCCCGTGGTATACAGGATGTATTGCTGACTGGTGTCTGTGTGCCCGTGGTATACAGGATGTATTGCTGACTGGTGTCTGTGTGCCCGTTTTATACAGGATGTATTGCTGACTGGTGTCTGTGTTCCCGTGGTATGCAGGATGTATTGCTGACTGGTGTCTGTGTGCCCGTGGTATGCAGGATGTATTGCTGACTGGTGTCTGTGTGCCCGTGGTATGCAGGATGTATTGCTGACTGGTGTCTGTGTGCCCGTGGTATGCAGGATGTATTGCTGACTGGTGTCTGTGTGCCCGTGGTATACAGGATGTATTGCTGAATGGTGTCTGTATGCCCGTGGTATACAGGATGTATTGCTGAAAGGTGTCTGTGTGCCCGTGGTATACAGGATGTATTGCTGACTGGTGTCTGTGTGCCCGTGGTATACAGGATGTATTGCTGACTGGTGTCTGTATGCCCGTGGTATACAGGATGTATTGCTGACTGGTTTCTGTGTGCCCATGGTATACAGGATGTATTGCTGACTGGTGTCTGTATGCCCGTGATATACAGGATGTATTGCTGACTGGTGTCTGTGTGCCCGTGGTATACAGGATGTATTGCTGACTGGTGTCTGTGTGCCCGTGGTATACAGGATGTATTGCTGACTGGTGTATGTGTGCCCGTGGTATACAGGATGTATTGCTGACTGGTGTCTGTGTGCCCGTGGTATACAGGATGTATTGCTGACTGGTGTCTGTATGCCCGTGGTATACAGGATGTATTGCTGACTGGTGTCTGTGTGCCCGTGGTATACAGGATGTATTGCTGACTGGTGTCTGTGTGCCCGTGGTATGCAGGATGTATTGCTGACTGGTGTCTGTGTGCCCGTGGTATACAGGATGTATTGCTGACTGGTGTCTGTGTGCCCGTGGTATGCAGGATGTATTGCTGACTGGTGTCTGTGTGCCCGTGGTATACAGGATGTATTGCTGAATGGTGTCTGTATGCCCGTGGTATACAGGATGTATTGCTGACTGGTGTCTGTGTGCCCGTGGTATGCAGGATGTATTGCTGAATGGTGTCTGTGTGCCCGTGGTATACAGGATGTATTGCTGAATGGTGTCTGTGTGCCCGTGGTATACAGGATGTATTGCTGACTGGTGTCTGTGTGCCCGTGGTATACAGGATGTATTGCTGACTGGTGTCTGTATGCCCGTGATATACAGGATGTATTGCTGACTGGTGTCTGTGTGCCCGTGGTATACAGGATGTATTGCTGACTGGTGTCTGTGTGCCCGTGGTATACAGGATGTATTGCTGACTGGTGTATGTGTGCCCGTGGTATACAGGATGTATTGCTGACTGGTGTCTGTGTGCCCGTGGTATACAGGATGTATTGCTGACTGGTGTCTGTATGCCCGTGGTATACAGGATGTATTGCTGACTGGTGTCTGTGTGCCCGTGGTATACAGGATGTATTGCTGACTGGTGTCTGTATGCCCGTGGTATACAGGATGTATTGCTGACTGGTGTCTGTGTGCCCGTGGTATACAGGATGTATTGCTGACTGGTGTCTGTGTGCCCGTGGTATACAGGATGTATTGCTGACTGGTGTCTGTGTGCCCATGGTATACAGGATGTATTGCTGACTGGTGTCTGTGTGCCCGTGGTATGCAGGATGTATTGCTGACTGGTGTCTGTGTGCCCGTGGTATGCAGGATGTATTGCTGACTGGTGTCTGTGTGCCCGTGGTATACAGGATGTATTGCTGACTGGTGTCTGTGTGCACGTGGTATACTGGATGCATTGCTGACTGGTGTCTGTGTGCCCGTGGTATACAGGATGTATTGCTGACTGGTGTCTGTGTTCCCGTGGTATGCAGGATGTATTGCTGACTGGTGTCTGTGTGCCCGTGGTATGCAGGATGTATTGCTGACTGGTGTCTGTGTGCCCGTGGTATGCAGGATGTATTGCTGACTGGTGTCTGTGTGCCCGTGGTATACAGGATGTATTGCTGACTGGTGTCTGTATGCCCGTGGTATACAGGATGTATTGCTGACTGGTGTCTGTGTGCCCGTGGTATACAGGATGTATTGCTGACTGGTGTCTGTGTGCCCGTGGTATACAGGATGTATTGCTGACTGGTGTCTGTGTGCCCGTGGTATACAGGATGTATTGCTGACTGGTGTCTGTGTGCCCGTGGTATACAGGATGTATTGCTGACTGGTGTCTGTGTCTTCTTGTTCTCCTCCAGGTGATTCTGTCAGGGATCGTTGGCCTCACAACATGGAGGAGACCCATGCTGCTGCTGGTAGGCCTTACATCACAGACATTTACTGTATATATATATATATATATATATATATATATGTATATATATGAGAGAACTGTACTGTATGTATATACACGAGGAGGTGTGGTATATGGCAAATATACCACGGCTAAGGGCTTTTCTTATGCACGACGCAACACAGAGTGCCTGGATACAGCCCTTAGCAGTGGTATATTGGCCATATATCACAAACCCCCGAGGTGCCTTATTGATATTATAAACTGGTTACCAACGTAATTAGAGCAGTAAAAGTTTTTGTCATACCCGTTGGTATACTGTCTGATAGGGTTCAAACCAGCACAGTTTATAGTTGTTTATGTTACATGATTACGACAACAAAGGATTCAACGTCTATATGAACTGAACAGTGAGAATCTACAAGCCTGCAGGAAGGCTATATATGTCCAGGGATATCCCAGAAACCGCCCTGTCAACAGACCATCATGTTCCTCTAGTTAAATTAATACGACCATTTTGCCGCTGTGTTTTGGGATTACGATCTACTCGTCGTCACGTCCTGAGAACACCATCCATGTAGCCATAGAGGTTTGGTTTGGTCTATTCTGTGGTGCCATGAAAAGCAGCTGGGACAAATCCTCAGTAAGCACAGCAATTATAGTGTTAAGTCAGCCATGTCTGATAGGATGTAAGGGTTCAGAGGTCATACATTTTAGTCATTTAGCAGACACTCTTATTCAGAGCAACTTAGATTAAGTGCCTTGCTCAGATGTTTCAGCTAGTTAGCTCAGGATTCAAAACAGCGACCTTTCAGTTACTGGCCCAATGCTCTTAACCACTAGGCTACCTGCCGCCCCTGCTTATCGCTACACGCTAGAGGGGTTGCTGGACCCCTTGTGAATAAATGGCCACGCTAGAAAGGACCAAATCGACAACAAAAATGTTGAGCATCTACAGTGAGCTGCAAAAGTATTGTGACACGTATTTGGGGGTTTTGGCTCTGTACTCCAGCACTTTGGATTTAAAATTATACATTGACTATGATATGGATGAAAAAACCTTGAAATAAAAGCTGACAGTCTGTAAAAAACTAAACAAATGTGTCACTGTGCCAATACTTTTGGAGCTCACTGAATTTGATCTTGAAGCCACACTGTCTGTTTGCTTAGTTTAACTACTTTTCAATGGCAGATTAATCATGTTTAGAATTGTTTACCAGCATATTAGTATTCAATATCTTGTTGCAGTTCCCATTGTTTTCTTGGATCAAAGCTCAAAGCCCAGTAAAACAACTATTCTTGACACCTGCCTCAGAAAGACCAGATGATTTTGTGTTTCAAAAACCCCAAACTGGTGGTCAAATTCCCTGTCCTCCCGAATCCTTAACAACTTTAATCTGGTGTGTTTGATTTCTTCCTATTAAAGCTAAGAAACTATTTTTTATCCAGGTTTTCTCAAACCCAAACCCTAGTGGCTCTAGACCCCGGAACAAAGTCTAGAGGCTCAGTGGTTCTAGGACCACTGGTGGTACCCTCCCCATACACTGATACATCACACACTTTCGCTTCTTTGAGCCCACCCCTGTCTTTAGTCATGTTTAGTCTGATATTTTGTTTTGACTCCTGTTTTGTTTTTCTTTTACATTTATATAATTCTAAAGTGACTGTGTCCTTGAAAAGCGCTATACACCCCTTGACCTTTTCCACATTTTGTTATGTTACAGTCTGAATTTACAATGGATTAAATGGAGATTTTTGGGGGTCACTGGTCTACACACAATACCCCATAACGTCAAAGTGGAATTATGTTATTCACAATTTTTGCCAATTAATTAAAAATGAAAAGCTGAAATATCTTGAGTCAAAAAGTATTCGACCCCTTTGTTATGGCAAGCCTAAATAAGTTCAGGAGTAAACATTTTCTTAACAAGTCACATAATAAGTTGCATGGACTCACTCTGTGTGCAATAATAGCGTTTAACATGATTTTTGAATGACAGCCTCATCTTTGTATCCCACATGTACAATTATCTGTAAGGTCAATCAGTCGAGCAGTGAATTTCAAACACAGATTCAACCACAAATACCAGGGAGGTTTTCCAATATCTCGCAAAGAAGGGCACCTATTGGTAGATGGGTAAAACATTTAAAAAGCAGACATTAAACATCCCTTTGATTTAATTTAATTTTGGATGATGTGTCAATACACCCTGTCACTACAAAGATACAGTCGTCCTTCCTAACTCAGTTGCCGAAGAGGAAGGAAACCGCTCAGGGATTTCACCATGAGGCCAATGGTGATTTTAAAACAGTTACAGAGTTTTAATGGCGTTGATAGGAGAAAACTGAGGATGGATGAACAACATTGTAATTACTCCACAATACAAACCTACACTGTAATTGACAGAGTGAAAAGAAGGGAGCCTGTACAGAATAAAAAATATTCCAAAACATGCATCCTGTTTGCAACTAGGCACTTAAGTAATACTGCAAAAAATGTGTCAAAGAAATTAACTTTTTGTCCTGAAGACAATGTGTTATGTTTGGGGCAAATCCAATACAACACATTACAGAGTATCACTCTCCATATTTTCAAGCATAGTGGTGGCTGCAGCATGTTATGGGTGTGCTTGTAATCGTTAAGGACTGGGGAGTTTTTCAGGATACAACATAAATGGAATGGAGCTAAGCACCGGCAAAATCCAAGCTGAAAACCTGGTTCAGTCTGCTTTCCACCAGACACTGGGAGATTAATTCACCTTTCAGCAGGACAATAACCTAAATCACAAGGCCAAATCTACAATGGAGTGCTTACCAAGAAGACAGTGAATGAGTGGCCAAGTTACAGTTTTGACTTAAATCTGCTTGAAATTCTATGGCAAGACCTGAAAATGGTTGTCTAGTAATGATCAACAACCAATTTGACAGAGCTTGAAGAATTTTGAAGAGAATAATGGGCAAATGTTGCACAATCCAGCTTTAATTGCTGCCAAAGGGGATTCTACTCAGGGGTGTGAATACTTATGTAAATGAGATTTTTCTATATTTCATTTTCAATAAGTTTGTAAACATATCTAAAAACATGTTTTTACTTGGTCATTATGGGGTACTGGTGAGAATTATAATTTTTTTAATCCACAACAAAATGTGGAGTAAGTCATGGGGTATGAATACTTTCTGAATGCACAGTAAGTCCCATGTATTATTATAATTAGAATAATTAGAATCATTATTCACAGGGGGTACTTGAGAAGTCTCATGAGAGCATAGGCCTAATGGGAAAATGTGACCGACCGCCTCGATTCGGTTTTATGTAGCAACATTTGAAATTGTATTTTTTACATTGGATAAAATTAGACTCAAAGCTAGAAAATGGTATATCGTACACTACAGTTGAGGAACAATAGGAAAGTAATTCTGCGTTGAAAGTTGATGAACTTGTAACCCCACTGTTGAGAAAATGGCCTTTGAATGTTTTGGTACACCCACTGGAGAGCTCTTCTTTGTCAACACCCATTCAGCTTTGTTCACACCCTCTTAAGCCTTAGCCCCGCCCATCTCTTTAAGGATTCACATGCAAGGCCATGTACTAAACAACCGAAGGCTGGTTTATACTACGGGTGTGTTCGTAAATTTAATCTGGAGTGCTGGAGTGTGCTCGGGGCGTTCGTAAACTCAGAGTGCTGTCAGACTGTCCGTTAGTAAATTCAGAGCGTTTCGCTCTCGAAGCGTTCAGAACGCACACTGGACACTCTGGCCGAGGAGTTGGGATGATCCGAACGTTCTAATCTATCAAACGCAGTCAAGCACCCAAGCTAACTGGCTAACGTTGGCTAGCTTGCTTGCTACTTCCAGACACAAATGAGAGAACAACTCACTCTGACCATTTTACTCACCCTAGCAGAGCTGGTTAGGCTGTTTTTATGTTATCCAGAGCATTGGTGACTGCAACTGTGCTGCTGGCAACAATTTAATTACGCTTTTTGCCAACGTTTACACACACCAGCCATATTCAACAGGTGTTGAGCGTTCATAAATTTGTCAGTTATTCTGCGCTCTGGCACACTCAGACGAGAGCACTCTGAAATCGGAGTACATTACATTTTACATTTAAGTCATTTAGCAGACGCTCTTATCCAGAGCGACTTACAAATTGGGGCATTCACCTTATAATATCCAGTGGAACAACCACTTTACAATAGTGCATCTAAATCTTTTAAGTGGGGGAGTAGATAGCCAGAACAAATTTACCAGCTACGTCTATCAACAGTTGTCGCAGTGACATCATGAACATTCTATTGAAATTGTTACTTGCATAGTGGAGTCTTTTGTTAAGACATGTAGCTAGCTAGCTAGCTAGCTAAACAATGAACCATAAACCCAGCTCATGATGTTACTACTCTGCATGAATCTGCAGGTAGCTAACCAACCAGGTTCAATGTTAGCTAGCTAATGTTAGGCTATAACTAGCAAAGCAGATACGAATAATATTAGTACGCAGATCATACACGTAACGTTAGCTAGTGAGCCTGTCAGCGAACGTTAGCTAGCTAGCTAACAATACACTTTAACTTGAAATGAAAAAGACTTTCTGACAAAATTAGAAACGTGTAATATTTGAAAATGTTGCTAGCTAGACTATCTTACCCGTATACATGGATAGACGCTTCTCCCTCTCTGTCATGGATGCCATGGTTGCCCGGATTTTGAAGATGTAATCCATAGACATGTGTTTTCTCCATCTCCTTAGCTATCATACTCGAATTCCACTGATTTCAAAACTCGGTCCTCCTGAAAGTGGAGAGCAACACTTATACAGTTCTACTGCGTGACATCTTTCAAAAAAGCAGCGTTAGAAAGGATTACCTACACACCATGACCAGCTCATATTATAGACAGAAGCGAGCTACATGGCAGACCAATCAGAACTCATCTCTCGGCATGTCCAGCCCACTCATTATCTCAGCCAATCATGGCTAGTGGGAAGGTTCCTACTTTTTCTGTGGCTAAACCAACTAGGCTCGTAATTTAACAATTGTATTCGTATTTACAGATGACATACAAGTTTGTAATTAAGGCACATGAAAGTTCACATGTTCTATAAGGCATTTCTGCCCAAAAATGAATTTTGATCTTAAAAAAAAGTTAACATTCAAATGGCTCCTACTGAAGTAATGACTCCTATTTTCCTGAAACGAGTCACAAATACACATAAGGGGTACATCAATGTTAGTCTGTGGCAGAGCAAAATTCAGTTGGTGGTACAGTAACCGAAAAAGTTTGTGACCACTGCTCTATCTGACCTAAAGGTCATGATGTGAAAGATCAAATGCTCTTAGTCTGTGTTCTGGAGGTCATGGATTGTGTTTACACTGCACTGGGTTTACTGGATATCTGAGGATGATTCTGACTTGTATTTTTTAAAGTGCTTTTTCTCCTTTTTCTCCTTTACTACTGTACTATATTCGTTATAAATGTCGAATCTGACTCCCTTCACATTAAGCCTACCACAGAATATTGTCAGTGTATACTAGCATGTTACCAATCCAGTTATCGTCACAATATATCAAAAGCAACAGATCTGCTAAACAACAGATAACATCCAGAATGTATCTTTACAGAGCTAGTCCTTGAAGAAGGAGGGTCTTATAAGTGTAAAGAGGGTGTAAGTTTTAGTCTGTTCTACTTGTGACGTGTCAACTAGCTGAAACGTCTGTCTGTGCCTCCTGCTCTGCTGGCTTCGTTCATTTTTTCAGAACGGGACTTCAGGAAACTGGGAGAGTAAGTGTTCAGTTGGAACTGGGGACTGGGCGCTTGCCTAAGGGTCAAATCTGGAGTCGCGCTGTCTATCCTGCAAGCTGTGTGTGTGTGTGTGTGTGTGTGTGTGTGTGTGTGTGTGTGTGTGTGTGTGTGTGTGTGTGTGTGTGTGTGTGTGTGTGTGTGTGTGTGTGTGTGTGTGTGTGGGTGTGTGGGTGTGTGTGTGTGTGTGTGTGTGTGTGTGTGTGTGTGTGTGTGTGTGTGTGTGTGTGTGTGTGTGTGTGTGTGTGTGTGTGTGTGTGTGTGTGTGTGGGTGTGCGTGTGGGTGTGCGTGTGGGTGGGTGTGTGTGTGCGTGTGGGTGTGTGGGTGTGGGTGTGTGTGTGCATGTGTGTGTGTGTGCGTGATAAACTGGAAAGAGGAAGTGGTAGAGACAGATTTAACCCCATGGTGGTGGTTTTGTGTCAACCTCAAATGATTGATGGAGACTGTAAAGAGAGAGAGAGGGAGGGGGAGAGAGAGAGGGTCTCTGCACACTGCCAACAAAATGAGTTAGAAACTGAGTTGCAGTTTCTAACCTCCTGCCAAATGTATGACCATATTAGAGACACATATTTCTCTCAGATTACACAGACCCACAAAGAATTCCAAAACAAATCCAATTCTGATAAACTATTGGGTGAAATACTACAGTATGCCATCACAATAGCAAGATTTGGGACCTTTTCGGGCCTCCCGAGTGGTGCAGCGGTCTAAGGCACTGCATTTACTTGGCTCATTGCGCTCTAGCGACTCCTTGTGGTGGGCCAGGGGCCTGCAGGCTGACTCTGGTCATCAGTTTCCTCTGACACATTGGGTAAGCGGGCGGCTGTTAAGAAGCACGGTTTGGTGGGTCATATGTTTCGGAGCATGCATGACTCGACATTTGTCTCCATTGGGGAGTTGCAGCGATGAGACAAGATCAAATAAAAAATATTTGTTGCCACAAGAAAAGGTGAAGAACAAACACCATTGTAAATACAACCCATGTTTATTTATTTTCCCTTTTGTACTTTAGCTATTTGCACATCATTACAACAGTGTACAGTATATAGCCATAATATGACATTTGAGATGTGTCTATTCCTTTGAAACTTGCGAGTGTAATGTTTACTGTTCATTTTTGATTGTT
The DNA here is from genome assembly GCF_905237065.1 of Salmo salar. NCBI lineage: Eukaryota > Metazoa > Chordata > Actinopteri > Salmoniformes > Salmonidae > Salmo > Salmo salar. Next base: position 1,717,239 of record NC_059456.1, read on the forward strand.
AATTTCACTTTTGTTTATTATCTATTTCACTTGCTTTGGCAATGTAAACATATGTTTCCCATGCCAATAAAGCCCTTTAAATTGAATTGAATTGAGAAGGAGAGGTCTGGAGGGAGAAAGGGCTGAAATTGAGAAGGGTGTTATTTACTAAACAAGGGTTAGAGTTGATGATAAACTGATGCTTGGTCCATTGTTCTGTTTGGCAGGACCAAAGTGGAACAATGGTGTGAGAGGACATTGTGTTAAAGGGCGTCACATTTTAGATTCCTAATTTTGTGTGTTTATTCAAATGTTAGTTTGTTTATGTTGGTGTCTGTCTCTGTTTGTGCATGTGGAATTCCACAGACAATTAGTCTGAGAGAGAGAGAGAGAGAGAGAGAGAGAGAGAGAGAGAGAGAGAGAGAGAGAGGTGACACTGACTGAGTTAGGACAGTGATTGACTGTATCCTCCCTGTCACGAAGAGGCCATAGAGCCACACCTCGTACCCGAGTGATTTCCATGGCCGCTGTCTAGAGAGACAGGGACAGACACAGAGAGACATAAAGGTGGACGGAGGGAGGGAAAGACACCATCATAGACAGACAGACAGGTCACCATGCGTTCTCCAGCTTCAACTTAGCCCCACTATAGAGACACAGAGACAGAGAGACAAGAGGGAAACAGACCAAATAGAGACACAAAGGGACAGTCATAGACAGACAGAGAGACAGGTTACCATGCATTCTCCAGCTTCAACTTAGCCCCACTATAGAGACACAGAGACAGAGAGACACAAAGGGACAGTCTTAGACAGACAGAGAGACAGATTACCATGCGTCCCAGTTTCGGTTCCACTATAAATACCCCTCTGCCTCACTGTTACATGGGGGGAGTTATCCTGCTGTAATACAGCCCCAGGACAGGCCCAACACCCCAACCAACACCTCAGCTATACACCCCACTGCTACCCCCTCCCTAATGCCAGCAACTGCCAGGCAACTGCCAGGCAACTGCCAGGCAACCGCCAGGCAACCGCAAGTGATCCCACCACTCCCACCTACTCTTTCTCAGCTGAGGTCATGGGTCAACTGTCACATGACACCCCCGTTCCTCTTCCTGATTATGAGACACACAGAGTCAGAGAGAGTCAAAGACTGTTGTTTTATTGTTGTTCTGCTTTTGAAGTAGTGGTTAGAGTAAAGGGCTTGTTTTGTTGCTTGAGGCACATTAAAAATAGTCACCTGATCTATTCCGAGCTCCACTATTTTGGGTAAGCTTTGGTAAGGTCCCATTTTAATATTGACATGGCCTTGGAGGTTCTGAATCATGTTCAGTCGTCCACTATAAACCAACAGCCAGGTCATTTGTAGCTCAGTTAGTAGGGCAAGGCGCTTGTAGCGCCAGGGTAGTGGGTTTGATTCCCAGGACCACCCGTACGTTAAGCGTATACACGCATGACTGTAAGTTGTTTTAGATAAAAACGTCTGCTAAACGGCACATACAAGGGCGTTCAGAAAGTGTGGAGATCCCTTGACTTTTTCAACATTTTGTTACGTTACAGCCTTGTTATAAAATGAATTAAATCGTTTTTCCCCCCCTCATCAATCTGCACACAATACCCCATAATGACAAAGCAAAAACTGGTTTTTATACATTTTTGCAAATGTATATAAAAAAAACAACGGAAATATCACATTTACATAAGTATTCAGACCCTTTACTCAGTACTTTGTTGAAGTGCCTTTAGCAGCGATTACAGCCTGGAGTCTTCTTGGGTATGATGCTACAAGCTTGGCACACCTGTATTTGGGGAGTTTCTCCCATTCTTCTCTGCAGAGATGTTCGATCTGGTTCAAGTCCGGGCTCTGGCTGGGCCACTCAAGGACATTCAGAGACTTGTCCCAAAGCCACTCCTGTGTTGTCTTGGCTGTATGCTTAGGGTCTTTGTCCTGGTGGAAGGTGAATCTTCGCCCCCCAGTCTGAGGTCCTGAGCGCTCTGGAGCAGGTTTTTATCAAGGATCTCTCTGTACTTTGTTCTGTTCATCTTTGCCTTAATCCTGACTAGTCTCCCAGTTCCAGCCGCTGAAAAACATCCCCACAGCATGATGCCAGGTTTCCTCCAGACGTGACGCTTGGCATTCAGGCCAAATAGTTCAATCTTGGTTTCATCAGACCAGAGAATCTTGTTTCTCATGGTCTGAGGTTCTTTAGGTGCCTTTTGGCAAACTCCTAGAGGGCTGTCATGAGCCTTTTATTGAGGAGTGGCTTCCATCTGACCACTCTGCCATAAAGGCCTGATTGGTGGAGTGCTGCAGAGATGGTTGTCCTTCTGGAAGGTTCTCCCATTTCCACAGAGGACCTCTGGAGCTCTGTCAGAGTGACCATCGGGTTCTTGGTCACCTCCCTGACCAAGGCCCTTCTCCCCCGACTGCTCAGCTCTAGGAAGAGTCTTGGTGGTTCCAAACTTCTTCCATTTAAGAATGATGGAGGCCACTGTGTTCTTGGGGACATTCAATGCTGCAGAAATGTTTTGGTACCCTTCCCCAGATCTGTGCCTCAACACAATCCTGTCTCAGAGCTCTACGGACAATTCCTTCGACCTCATGGCTTGGTTTTTGCTCTGACGTGCACTGTCAACTGTTGGACCTTATATAGACAGGTGTGCGCCTTTCCAAATCATGTCCAATCAATTGCATTTACCAGAGGTGGACTCCAATCAAGTTGTACATTTACATTTAAGTCATTTAGCAGACGCTCTTATCCAGAGCGACTTACATATTGGTAGAAACATCTCAAGGATGATCAATGGAAACAGGATGCACCTGAGCTCAATTTCGAGTCTCATAGCAAAGGATCTGAAAACGAATGTAAATAAGGTATTTCTGTTTTTTTAATTTTTAATACATTTGCAAAAATGTTTGAAAACCTGTTTTTGCTTTGTCATTATGGGGTATTGTGCGTAGATTGCTGTGTTTTTATTTTTTATTTAATGTATTTTAGAATAAGGCTGTAACGTAACAAAATGTGTAAAAACTCCTCTAGTTTTCTTCTTTTAACCGACAGGCAGAATTACAGTGCTTATAGTCATAAACAGCTGTGTCTCATTTTCCCTCCTACTCCTTATTTTCCTAATGTGGTATAGGTAATGAGGGTGTGGTATAGGTAATGAGGGTGTGGTATAGGTAATGAGGGTGTGGTTTAGGTCATGAGGGTGTGGTTTAGGTAATGAGGGTGAGGTTTAGGTCATGAGGGTGTGGTTTAGGTAATGAGGGTGAGGTTTAGGTAATGAGGGTGTGGTTTATGTAATGAGGGTGTGGTTTAGGTAATGGAAGTGTGGTTTAGGTAATGGGGGTGTGGTTTAGGTAATGAGTGTGTGGTTTAGGTAATGAGGGTGTGGTTTAGGTAATGGGGTGTGGTTTAGGTAATGAGGGTGTGGTTTAGGTAATGGGGGTGTGGTTTAGGTAATGGGGGTTTGGTTTAGGTAACTGGGGTGTGGTTTAGGTAACGGGGGTTTGGTTTAGGTAACTGGGGTGTGGTTTAGGTAATGAGGGTGTGGTTTGGTCTCTCTCCTCCCCCTCTCCCTCCTCTCTCTCCTCCCCCTCTCCCTCCCCTCCTCCTCCCTGCTCTCCCTCCTCTCCCTCCTCCCCCCTCTCCCTCCTCTCTCTACCACCCCTCTCCCTCCTCTCTCTCCTCCCCGCTCTCCCTCCTCTCTCCTCTCTCCTCCCCTCTCCCTCCTCTCTCTACTCCCGCTCCTCTCCCTCCTCTCTCTCCTCCCGCTCCTCTCCCTCCCCTCTCTCCTCCCCCTCTCCCTCCTCTCTCTCCTCCCCTCTCCCTCCTCTCTCTACTCCCGCTCCTCTCCCTCCTCTCTCTCCTCCCCGCTCTCCCTCCTCTCTCTCCTCCCCGCTCTCCCTCCTCTCTCTCCTCCCCCTCTCCCTCCTCTCTCTCCTCCCCCTCTCCCTCCTCTCTCTCCTCCCCCTCTCCCTCCTCTCTCTACTCCCGCTCCTCTCCCTCCTCTCTCTCCTCCCCGCTCTCCCTCCTCTCTCTCCTCCCCTCTCCCTCTTCTCTCTCCTCCCCCTCTCCCTCCTCTCTCTCCTCCCCCTCTCCCTCCTCTTTCTCCCGCTCCTCTCCCTCCCCTCCTCCTCCCCGCTCTCCCTCCTCTCTCTCCTCCCCCTCTCCCTCCTCTCTCTACTCCCCCTCTCCCTCCTCTCTCTCCTCCCCGCTCTCCCTCCTCTCTCCTCCCCTCTCCCTCCTCTCTCTCCTCCCCCTCTCCCTCCTCTCTCTCCTCCCCCTCTCCCTCCTCTCTCTCCTCCCCCTCTCCCTCCTCTCTCTACTCCCGCTCCTCTCCCTCCTCTCTCTCCTCCCCGCTCTCCCTCCTCTCTCTCCTCCCCCTCTCCCTCTTCTCTCTCCTCCCCCTCTCCCTCCTCTCTCTCCTCCCCCTCTCCCTCCTCTTTCTACTCCCGCTCCTCTCCCTCCCCTCCTCCTCCCCGCTCTCCCTCCTCTCTCTCCTCCCCCCTCTCCCTCCTCTCTCTACTCCCCCTCTCCCTCCTCTCTCTCCTCCCCGCTCTCCCTCCTCTCTCCTCCCCTCTCCCTCCTCTCTCTACTCCCGCTCCTCTCCCTCCTCTCTCTCCTCCCCCTCTCCCTCCTCTCTCTCATCCCCCTCTCCCTCCTCTCTCTCCTCCCCCTCTCCCTCCTCTCTCTACTCCCCGCTCTCCCTCCTCTCTCTCCTCCCCCTCTCCCTCCTCTCTCTCCTCCCCTCTCCCTCCTCTCTCTACAACCGCTCCTCTCCCTCCTCTCTCTCCTCCCCGCTCTCCCTCCTCTCTCTCCTCCCCCTCTCCCTCCTCTCTCTCCTCCCCGTCTCCCCTCTCCCTCCTCTCTCTCCTCCCCCTCCTCTCTCTCCTCCCCTCTCCCCTCTCCCTCCTCTCTCTACTCCCGCTCCTCTCCCAGGTGAATCTGTTTGTCCTGCTGTCGGTGGTGTGTGTTCTCCTCAACCTGGCTGGCTTCATCCTCTGCTGCCAGGGGGCTCAGCTGGTCTCCACCATGACCAACTGCCAACTGGTGAGACGCACATACACACACCCTTGTTAGCATCATGACAGCATAGACCTGTAGGTAGGTGCATTAAGTCTGGGTCTGCCTCAGACCTCTCCTCTGTCTATCCATCCATGGTGTTAGCAGATGTCTCTCTTCCTCTCCTTCCTCTCTACCAGAGGTATCTACCTCATCACTGTCTCCTCTCCTCTCCTCTCCTCTCCTCTCCTCTCCTCTCCTCTCCTCTCCTCTCCTCTCCTCTCCTCTCCTCTCCTCTCCTCTCCTCTCCTCTCCTCTCTACCAGAGGTATCTACCTCATCACTGTCTCCTCTCCTCTCCTCTCCTCTCCTCTTCTCTTCTCTTCTCTTCTCTTCTCTTCTCTTCTCTTCTCTTCTCTTCTCTTCTCTTCTCTTCTCTTCTCTTCTCTTCTCTTCTCTTCTCTTCTCTTCTCTTCTCTTCTCCTCTCCTCTCCTCTCCTCTCCTCTCTACCAGAGGTATCTACCTCATCACTGTCTCCTCTCCTCTCCTCTCCTCTCCTCTCCTCTCCTCTCCTCTCCTCTCCTCTCCTCTCCTCTCCTCTCCTCTCCTCTCCTCTCTACATCATCACACCAGTCATCGCTTCATTAGTCCAACCAGACCCACACAGAGACCTAGGGCTGTGTCCCAAAGAGCATCCTATTCCCTACATAGTGCAATACTTTTGACCAGTGTCCTTATGGGCCCTGGTGTAATGTAGTGCCCTATAAACAGAATAAGGTTCCATTTGGGAATCAGACCAGGGCTGGTTCTAGTTGCAGGGATATCAACATGGCCCAGTTTATTATCCTAGCCAGCTAGACAGGAGCTCAGATGTTAGACCTGCTGGAACTCCTGCCGCCACAAAACCTCATTGAACACAAGCTGTGTATTGGCTCAGACTGGTGCTGAGATCTGGGCGTTGACAAACACGCGAGTGGATGCACACACACATACACAGTTCACAAACACACACACAGTTCACAAACACACACACACAGTTCACAAACACGCACACAGTTCACAAACACACACACACACACACACACACACATTCACACCGGTGCCTGTGTAATGTGAGGCTGAGATGAGATAAGAGGTGAGGGCAGAGCAGGGTAGGGTGGGTTTATGTTGCCCCCCCGTGGTGCAGTGGTTTGCCCTAGTCTCCCCTCTCTCAGGGTGAGTAATAGAGTCTCCCGTCCAGACCATCTGCTCCTCTAATCTGGTGTAACATTAACTGCCCTGGAGGAGGAGGGTGGGGGATTGAGAGAGAGAGAGAGAGAGAGAGAGAGAGAGAGAGAGGGACATGGAGAGAGAGTGAGAAGAACGGTGAGGGAGAGAGAGAAGGATGGAGTGAGGCAGGGAGGGAGAGAGAGAGAGATGGGGAGGAGAGCGATAGAGAGGGGTATGGGGGAGTAGGGAGAGTTGGATGGGGGAGGAGACAGAGAGAGGGATGGGGAGGAGGGAGGGAGAGCGAGAGAGGGGGATAAAAATGTACACGCCTGAAGGTGAAATATCTCTTGCTTTCACTCTCTGTTGATGTGTGTCTCTCTTACCAGCTTTCCTCCTTACCCTCGTTCTGTCTCCTTCCTTCCCTCCTTCCCTCCTTCTTTCCCTCCCTCCCTCCCTCCCTCCCTCCCTCCCTCCCTCCCTCCCTCCCTCCCTCCCTCCCTCCTTCCTTCCTCCTCCCTTCCTTCCTTCCTTCCTTCCTTCCTTCCTTCCTTCCTTCCTTCCTTCCTTCCTTCCTTCCCTCCCTTCTCTCCTTTCCTTCGTTCCCTCCCTTCCCTTCCCCCTTCCCTCCCTCCTCCTTCATTTCTTCTGGTTGACAGTGTTGACAATATTAGAATAGGTTGAGATGAGGCACAGTCTGTGTTGTCTGGACATTTCTTCTTCCTGTTCTGTTGTGTGTTTCAAAGTGAGTCTAACGGCCATGTATCTTGTGTGTGTGTGTGTGTGTGTGTGTGTGTGTGTGTGTCGAATGGTGTGTGTTGTGCGTTTCAGAGCGAGGCGGAAGACGTGTGTAACTGTTGTCCCCAGATCCCCATGTGCCCTGAGGAGAAACTACTCAAACTCTACCCTGGTCACTCCTGTAACACCATGAGGGTCCTGCTCAAGGTGTGTGTGTGTGTGTGTGTGTGTGTGTGAGTGAGTGTGTGTGTGTTCATACATGCCTGTGTGTGAGAGAGAATGTGCGTTCATTGTCATCATATTACACCGTATAGTGAGATAAGATGGTTGTGGGTGGTTATTGCTAACTCTTCCTCCTGTCTGTTTCTAGAAGGTTCTGTTTGCTCTGTGTGTTCTGAATGCTCTGACCACTGCAGTATGCCTGGTGGCTGCTGCCCTGCGGTACCTGCAGATCTTCACCACACGACGCCCATGTATGGTAAGGCTATCATAATACCCCATCATAACCAATCACACGGCCTCAGAACTCCAGGCTCAACCAATCATGTAGGTTAGAATCTGCATCACATAACAGAAGAATCTCCAGTGTGGCCAATGAGTGATTGTTGTGTTTTTCAACATTAAAGATGCATCTCAATAAGTGGCTTCTTCTGTCGTCATCTCTTTTCCTTTTCCTCCCTCTTTCTGATAGGATGACCCCAGGCCAATCACAGAGGAAGGGGAGGAGCCAAATATTGTCCCTGACCTAGATGAGTTTGTTCCCCCGGCTCCTCCCCCTTCCTACTTCTCAACCTTCTACTCCTACACTCCCCGGCTGGCTCGCAGGATGTTTGGGGACAGTGTGATACCTCTGCCTCCTGTCTATGCAGCCAGGATTAAAGGAGTAGAGGTGTTCTGTCCTCTTGATCCTCCTCCTCCATACGAGGCTGTTACAGGAGGCTCCGCCCTCGCCACTGCAACACAGGTACACACAATGTTCAGGCACGCCTTATACAGGGCATTCGGAAAGTATTGAGACCCCTTGACTTTTTCCACATTTTCTTACTTTACAGCCTTATTCAAAAATGTATTCATTCGTTTTTTTTCGCCCCTCATCAATCTACCCACAATACTCCATAATGACAAAGCAAAAACTGGTTTTTATTAAAAATAAAAAACTGAAATATCACTTTTACATACAGTACCAGTCAAAAGTTTGGACACACCAACTCATTCAAGGGTTTTTCTTTATTTTTTACTATTTTCTACATTGTAGAATAATAGTGAAGACATCAAAATGATGAAATAACACGTATTGAATCATGTAGTAACCGAAAAAGTGTTAAACAAATCAAAAATATACTTTAGATTTTAGATTCTTCAAAGTATCCACCCTTTGCCTTGATGACAGCTTTGCAAACTCTTGGCATTGTGTTATTTCATTGTTATACCTAATCATCAGCAGAAACTGGCAAGTTTGAACTGTATATGGTGTGTGTGAAGGGTTAAAGGTTTTAAACTCAGTCTCTCAACGGATGAGACGTGGAAGAATTGGTGGACTACAGGATATTATGCCTTTAGAAGCTTGCTACATTTAAAATTGATTAAATCATTGTTAAGGGATTAACAAAAGGGAGGAGTGTAGTGGGAAATTGTAATTGTATTTGTCCACATAACTGAGAATGTGACTAACCTTGTGAAACTGTCTTATTATAATCTCCTGTTCTTGTGAGTATCATGCTGGGTTACAAACCAGCTTGCTCCTGTGTCGTTGTATAGATAAAAGGAGAACTGAGAGTCCAGCCCAAGAACAGGAAACTATAAAGATATGTGCTTATCACCCAATGCTTCAGAATTCACACTGTCTACACTGCACTGTGTCACTCTGTTATTCTCTGTGAGCTCAGAAATAAAGAATATTGGTTTGGGTTGGACTCCTGCAGGTCCTTATTTGATAATATCCACCACAATTCTTGGTCACCTCCCTGACCAAGGCCCTTGTCCCCCAATTGTTCAGTTTTGCAGGGGGGCCAGCTCTTGGAAGAGTATTGGTGGTTCCTAACTTCTTCCATTTAAGAATGATGGAGGCCACTGTGTTCTTGGGGACATTCAATGCTGCAGAAATGTTTTGGTACCCTTCCCCAGATCTGTGTCTCGACACAATCTTGTCTAAGAGCTCTACGGACAATTGCTTGGCTTGGTTTTTGCTCTGACTTGCACTGTCAACTGTGGGACCGTATATAGACAGGTGTGAGCCTTTACAAATCATGTCCAATCAATTGAATTTACCACAGGTGGACTCCAATCAAGTTGTAGAAACATCTCAAGGATGATCAATGGAAACAGGATGCACCTGAGCTCAATTTCAAGTCTCATAGCAAAGGGTCTGAATACTTATGGAAATAAGGTATTTCTATTTTTTAATACATTTGCAAATAAATCTAAAAAGGTGTTTTAATTTAGTCATTATGGGGTATTGTGGGTAGATTGATGAGATGTTTTATTTATTTAATCAATTTTAGAATAAGGCTGTAACGTAACAAAATGTGGAAAAAGTCAAGGGGTCTGAATACTTGTCGAATGCACTGTAAATGTGCTATGTATGGGTTATGAATGGACTATGTATGGCTTATGAATGGGCTATGTATGGCTTATGAATGTGCTATAAAGTCCTGGTGTAGGTACCTTTCAAATAAATTGTTACCCATTATTTAATGCCAATAACAATAGTTATTATAAGATAAATCAATGAATAAAGGTAATGAATAGATGCATAATGTAGCATCTTTTGCATGTGACAGTTGGGTAAACAATATTCTTTTAATATCTCTATCATTAATATCTGTAAATCTCTGGACATGACCCCAATACCTGTCAATGTCACGTCCTGGCCAGTATAAGGGTTAATTGTTATTGTAGTTTGGTCAGGACGTGGCAGAGGGTATTTGGTTTATGTGGTTCGGGGTGGTGGTTTTTCTAAAAAGGGCATTTGATTGATGTATTCCGGGGTTTGTGGGCACTGTTCCTTGTTTATGTAATTCTATGTTTAGTCTAGGTAATCTATTTCTATGTTGAGTTAATTGGGGTGGACTTCCAATTGAAGGCAGCTGTGTGGTGTTGCCTTTGATTGGAAGTCCTATATTAGTTGGGTGTGTTTGTCTGTGTATTTGTGGGAGATTGTTTCTTGTTTTGCCGAGTGAGCGTTTCAAGACTGTTTCGTTGTTCGTAAGTTCGTTTTGTTGTTTTGGTGTGTTCATTCTGAGTTAATAAATGTCAAGATGAGCGTACACATACCTGCTGCGTTTTGGTCCTCCATTACCAACGACAACCGTGACAGTCAAGGTATGCGTGAAGGGCTGTAGGAAGTCAGGTGCAGGAGAGCAGATATTTAGTAACAAAACGGAGCCTTTTATTTGGCGAACCAAAAGCACACGGCACAAATGAACACAAAATACAAATACGGGTTGAACATAACCCAGCGCAACCAGCCTACCGTGCGCATACATGAAAACAGATAAACAATACCACACAAAGACATGGGGGAAACAGAGGGTTAAATACACAACACATAATGAGGGAAATGAGAACCAGGTTTGTGGGAAAACGAGACAAAACAAATGGAAAATGAAAAATGGATCGGCGATGGCTAGAAGACCGGCGACGTCAACCACCGAACACCACCCGGACAAGGAGAGGCATCGACTTCGGTACCTTTTAATATCTCTATCATTAATATCTCTAAATCTCTGACCCCAAATATCTCTGCTGTGTGTTTCTGTTTAGGAGACAGAGATCCAGATTGCCATGACAGATCTGACTGAGTTGATGGAGGAGCGGAGTGACCGCTCGGAGGCGGGTACTTCTGTTAGAGGTAGGACGCATGGATGGATGGTCGGACAAACCATAGAATTTCAGACAGACAGACATACACAAAGACATACTTGGCCTATACATGACAGACTTTTTATGGCAGATTTCAGCTCACTATTTGCGAAACTGTCAATGGAGGACATTTGGGCATATCCAAACCTTGATAGATAAAAATTGGGAATCTCTCATATCTTTACATGAATACATGCTTCATCATGAAAAAACCCTTGGTAAAGCTGTGTGTGTGTGTGTGTGTGTGTGTGTGTGTGTGTGTGTGTGTGTGTGTGTGTGTGTGTGTGTGTGTGTGTGTGTGTGTGTGTGTGTGTGTGTGTGTGTGTGTGTTTTTTTGTTGCGTGTTTGCATGTTTGCATGTGTGCGTGTGTGTTGACAAAGTATTCCCCAGACCCACACCGTATACTGCAAAAAGTCCTGGTTGGAGGTCTATAGTTATCCTACTAAAAGTACTGCTATTTTTAGTGTATCTCAGCGTACTGATATAGTTACTGTATCCCAGTGTATAGCTATAGTTACTGTATCCCAGTGTATAGCTATAGTTACTGTATCCCAGTGTATTGCTATAGTTACTGTATCCCAGTGTATTGCTATAGTTACTGTATCCCAGTGTACTGCTATAGTTACTGTATCCCAGTGTATTGCTATAGTTACTGTATCCCAGTGTATTGCTGTAGTTACTGTATCCAAGGGGACTGCTATAGTTACTGTATCCCAGTGTATTGCTATAGTTACTGTATCCCAGTGTACTGCTATAGTTACTGTATCCCAATGTACTGCTATAGTTACTGTATCCCAGTGTATTGCTATAGTTACTGTATCCCAGTGTATTGCTATAGTTACTGTATCCCAGTGTACTGCTATAGTTACTGTATCCCAGTGTACTGCTATAGTTACTGTATCCCAGTGTACTGCTATAGTTACTGTATCCCAGTGTATTGCTATAGTTACTGTATCCAAGGGGACTGCTATAGTTACTGTATCCCAGTGTATTGCTATAGTTACTGTATCCCAGTGTACTGCTATAGTTACTGTATCCCAGTGTACTGCTGTAGTTAATGTATCTCTGTGTACTGCTATAGTTAATGTATCCCAGTGTACTGCCATAGTTACTGTATCCCAGTGTACTCCTATAGTTACTGTATCCCAGTGTACTCCTATAGTTACTGTATCCCAGTGTACTCCTATAGTTACTGTATCCCAGTGTACTGCTGTAGTTACTGTATCCCAGTGTACTGTTGTAGTTACTGTATCCCAGTGTACTCCTATAGTTACTGTAACCCAGTGTACTCCTATAGTTACTGTATCCCAGTGTACTCCTATAGTTACTGTATCCCAGTGTACTCCTATAGTTACTGTAACCCAGTGTACTCCTATAGTTACTGTAACCCAGTGTACTGCTATAGTTACTGTATCCCAGTGTATTGCTATAGTTACAGTACCTCAGTGTACTGCTGTTGTTACAGTACCTCAGTGTACTGCTGTTGTTACAGTACCTCAGTGTACTGCTGTTGTTACAGTACCTCAGTGTACTGCTGTAGTTACTGTATCCCAGTGTACTCCTATAGTAACTGTATCCCAGTGTACTGCTGTAGTTACAGTGAAAGTACTGCTATAAATATCCCAGTCAGATGAATGGGACATAACCTTGCCCTGTCATCAAAGATAGATTCCCCCACTGACAGTTATTTCATCAATGTATTAAAATAACATTTATTTCAGTCTCATGTGTTACATTCACCACTGTCCTTCTAGCTCTCACAAACTCAGTCTGTTTGACACATACAGCTTGGTACAGGAAATCTTTTTTCTTTTCTGTAATCACTGTGAAATGTGCAGTTTCATACTGAAGTGTTATACAGTGTTAGAGTAGAGACAAATGTTTGTCAAAAGGGAGTAGATTGAAATGTGTCATAACTTATTTTGGCCAGAAGGCAGATTCTGGAACATTCTCAAACAACCCACTGGGCCAAAGCTGTTTGAATCAGTGTTGTTTCCACGTCATTTGAAGCAAAACAGTTGAATCAACGTGGAAAACTGGTTTGATTTGAAAAAAGTAATCAACGTAATATTCTACTTTTATCCTAAATCCAATGACATGTTGTCATTTTTTTGTTGATTTCACATTGGATTCACGTTATTCACATCAACCAAATGGTAATCAAAACTAGACCCTGATGTCAGTGCCCAGTGGGAAAGCATTTTCTAGAACCATCTCAACAGTACAACAGACACCACTGATATCATTCTCAATACTGCTTCTGTAACATTCTAGTAGTAGTTTCTACATCACCCAGTCAAGTCTAATCACAATTTATTTAAAGTGACTATTACAGTGACTCAACACACAATACAGTAGGGCTCATCAACTAGATTCAGCCGCCGGGCCTATTTTTTATTGAGCGGATGGTCGGGGGTCCGGAACGTAATAAAAACATATTTTAAGACTGCAAATTGACTGCAAAGAGCACCAAAAAATATAATATTTGACTAAAACATAATAATTTCAAACCTTGAACAATGCCCTGGGTAGGGTGCCATCTTTCAGATGGTCATTCAAAATCCCTTGGCATTCCATGTAAGTGTAGGGGTGTTCACAGTGTCATGGCTTTATTCCCAACCTGGCCACATTCCATCATGGCCACCTAATCATCCCCCTCATTCCTAGTTGGCATATATCACTCCTCACCTCTCCAACTGATAAAACCACCCACGGGCCTCCAGTTGGGGAACCCTGCGGCACAGGGTCAATGACATGTCTCTCAGCCTAGTGGTTAGAGCGTTGGGCCAATAACCGAAAGGTTGCTGGATCAAATCCCTGAGCTGACAAGGTAAAGATCTATCATTCTGCTCCTGAGCAAGGCAGTTAACCCACTGTTCCCTGGGTGCTGTGGATGTTGATTAAGGCAGCACTCCTGCACCTCTCTGATTCAGAGGGGTTGGGTTAAATCTGGAAGACACATTCCAGTTGAAGGCATTCAGTTGTACAACTGACTAGGTATCCCCCTTTCCTTTCAGTTGTACAACTGACTAGGTATCCCCCTTACCTTTCAGTTGTACAACTGACTAGGTATCCCCCTTTCCTTTCAGTTGTACAACTGACTAGGTATCCCCCTTACCTTTCAGTTGTACAACTGACTAGGTATCCCCCTTTCCTTTCAGTTGTATAACTGACTAGGTATCCCCCTTTCCTTTCAGTTGTACAACTGACTAGGTATCCCCCTTTCCTTTCAGTTGTACAACTGACTAGGTATCCCCCTTTCCTTTCAGTTGTACAACTGACTAGGTATCCCCCTTTCCTTTCTGTTGTACAACTGACTAGGTATCCCCCTTTCCTTTCTGTTGTACAACTGACTAGGTATCCCCCTTTCCCTTTCTGTTGTACAACTGACTAGGTATCCCCCTTTCCCTTTCTGTTGTACAACTGACTAGGTATCCCCCTTTCCCTTTCTGTTGTACAACTGACTAGGTATCCCCCTTTCCTTTCAGTTGTACAACTGACTAGGTATCCCCCTTTCCTTTCAGTTGTAAAACTGACTAGGTATCTCCCTTTCCTTTCAGTTGTACAACTGACTAGGTATCCCCCTTTCCTTTCAGTAGAACTCTTTCCCATTCAGTTGTGTCAGGGTCAGAGGAGACCTCACAGAAGGTCAGATAGACAGGGCCATCATGATCAAACACACCTGGAAGGTTCACTTTCTAACTTTCTGAGGTCACAGGGTTTGTTGTGATAGAGATGGAGCTTTGGGCGTGACCCTGGTATAATATGTCACCCCACACTCCAGAGAGACGAAGGAAGAAAGAGTTAATGTGGTGGAGGAGAGGAGCAAGACAGACGGATGGAGAGCGTATAGCTCTCAAAGCATGGTCCTAATTATGAATGTCTCTAAGGAGTTTCCTAAAGATAGTGTGCAGGAAAAATGTTTATATACTGCTCAAAGAAATAAAGGGAACACTTAAACAACACATCCTAGATCTGAATGAAAGAAATAATCTTATTAAATACATTTTTCTTTACATAGTTGAATGTGCTGATAACAAAATCACACAAAAAGAATCAATGGAAATCCAATTTCTCAACCCATGGAGGTCTGGATTTGGAGTCACACCCAAAATTAAAGTGGAAAACCACACTACAGGCTGATCCAACTTTGATGTAATGTCCTTAAAACAAGTCAAAATGAGGCTCAGTAGTGTGTGTGGCCTCCACGTGCCTGTATGACCTCCCTACAACGCCTGGGCATGCTCCTGATGAGGTGGCAGATGGTCTCCTGAGGGATCTCCTCCCAGACCTGGACTAAAGCATCCGCCAACTCCTGGACAGTCTGTGGTGCAACGTGGCGTTGGTGGATGGAGCGAGACATGATGTCCCAGATGTGCTCAATTGGATTCAGGTCTGGGGAACGGGCAGGCCAGTCCATAGCATCAATGCCTTCCTCTTGCAGGAACTGCTGACACACTCCAGCCACATGAGGTCTAGCATTGTCTTGCATTAGGAGGAACCCAGGGCCAACCGCACCAGCATATGGTCTCACAAGGGGTCTGAGGATCTCATCTCGGTACCTAATGGCAGTCAGGCTACCTCTGGCGAGCACATGGAGGGCTGTGCGGCCCCCCAAAGAAATGCCACCCCACACCATGACTGACCCACTGCCAAACCAGTCATGCTGGAGGATGTTGCAGGCAGCAGAACATTCTCCACGGCGTCTCCAGACTCTGTCACGTCTGTCACGTGCTCAGAGTTGAACCTGCTTCCATCTGTGAAGAGCACAGGGCGCCAGTGGCGAATTTGCCAATCTTGGTGTTCTCTGGCAAATGCCAAACGTCCTGCACGGTGTTGGGCTGTAAGCACAACCCCCACCTGTGGACGTCGGGCCCTCATACCACCCTCATGGAGTCTGTTTCTGACCGTTTGAGCGGACACATGCACATTTGTGGCCTGCTGGAGGTCATTTTGCAGGGCTCTGGCAGTGCTTCTCCTGCTCCTCCTTGCACAAGGGCGGAGGTAGCGGTCCTGCTGCTGGGTTGTTGCCCTCCTACGGCCTCCTCCATGTCTCCTGATGTACTGGCCTGTCTCCTGGTAGCGCCTCCATGCTCTGGACACTACGCTGACAGACACAGCAAACCTTCTTTCAACAGCTCGCATTGATGTGCCATCTTGGATGAGCTGCACTACCTGAGCCACTTGTGTGGGTTGTAGACTCCGTCTCATGCTACCACTAGAGTGAAAGCACCGCCAGCATTCAAAAGTGACCAAAACATCAGCCAGGAAGCATAGGAAGTGAGAAGTGGTCCCCACCTGCAGAACCACTCCTTTATTGGGGGTGTCTTGCTAATTGCCTATAATTCCCACCTGTTGTCTATACCATTTGCATAACAGCATGTGAAATGTATTGTCAATCAGTGTTGCTTCCTAAGTGGACAGTTTGATTTCACAGAAGTGTGATTGACTTGGAGTTACATTGTGTTGTTTAAGTGTTCCCTTTATTTTTTTGAGCAGTGTATTTTGTATTGTTATATGGGTATCCAGTACCTAGCAACCTAGGTCAGTACTTTGAACACTTATGGGGAGGGGATACTTATAACCCTGCCCCAGCAAGTTCTCAGGTCATTTGAACCTAGATGAGATATTTGTTGCCCTACAGGTGTATTTGTTTATACTAAATAAGAATCTGTCACCCCCCTACCCCACCCCCTCATTCCGCTCCCGTCCTACCCCCCATCATTCCTTACCCCCATACCGCTCCCCGTCCTACCACCCCCACCCCCTTCCCTGTCACCCTCACCCTTCCTTACCCCCCCATACTGCTCCCTGTCCTACCCCACCACCCCCCTTGTTTTTTTGGTTGATTCTATACAGAGTGTCAAATAGTTATCTTTTTGCTTTCTCATAATTTTGTTAGGTCTAAATATGTTTCTGTCCTGGGGCTCTGTGGGGTCTGTTTGTGTTTGTGAACAGAACCCAGAACCAGCTAGCTGAAGGGACTCTTCTCTAGGTTCATCTCGCTCCTTCTGTGCTCTCCTGACCCCACTTCCTCCTACCCACTCTCTCTCCTTGTAACTGTGCTCTCCTAACCCCACTTCCTCCTACCCACTCTCTCTCCTTGTAACTGTCTGTGCGTATTGTCTTTCTGTTTGGTGCCCCTCTCCCTCTACCCCTCTCCCTCTACCCCTCTCCCTCTACCCCTCTACCTCTCTACCTCTACCTCTCTCCCTCTACCCCTCTACCTCTACTTCTACCCCTCTCCCTCTACCCCTCTACCTCTCCCTCTACCCCTCTCCCTCTACCTCTCTACCTCTCTCCCTCTCTCCCTCTCCCTCTACCCCTCTCCCTCTACCCCTCTCCCTCTACCCCTCTCCCTCTACCCCATTCCCTCTACCCATCTCAAATAAAATAAAATAAAATACAATTTATTTATATAGCCCTTCTACATCAGCTGATATCTCAAAGTGCTGTACAGAAACCCAGCCTAAAACCCCAAAGAGCAAGCAGTGCAGGTGTAGAAGCACGGTGGCTAGGAAAAACTCCCTAGAAAGGCCAAAACCTAGGAAGAAACCTAGAGAGGAACCAGGCTATGAGGGGTGGCCAGTCCTCTTCTGGCTGTGCCGGGTGGAGATTATAACAGCACATGGCCAAGATGTTCAAATGTTCATAAATGACCAGCATGGTCAAATAATAATAATTACAGTAGTTTTCGAGGGTGCAACAAGTCAGCAACTCAAGAGTAAGTGTCAGTTGGCTTTTTCATAGCCGATCTTTGAGAGTATCTGTACCACTCCTGCTGTCTCTAGAGAGTTGAAAACAGCAGGTCTGAGACAGGTAGTACGTCCGGTGAACAGGTCAGGGTTCCAGCAGGTCTGGGAAAGCAGGTCTGGGACAGGTAGCACGCCCGGTGAACAGGTCAGGGTTCCAGCAGGTCTGGGAAAGCAGGTCTGGGACAGGTAGTACGCCCGGTGAACAGGTCAGGGTTCCAGCAGGTCTGGGAAAGCAGGTCTGGGACAGGTAGCACGTCCGGTGAACAGGTCAGGGTTCCAGCAGGTCTGGGAAAGCAGGTCTGGGACAGGTAGCACGTCCGGTGAACAGGTCAGGGTTCCAGCAGGTCTGGGACAGGTAGCACGTCACTCTCCCTCTACCTCTACCCCTCTACCTCTACCCCTCTCCCTCTACCCCTCTCCCTCTCCCTCTACCCCTCTCCCTCTACCCCTCTCCCTCTACGTCTCTATCCCTCTACGTCTCTATCCCTCTACCCCTCTCCCTCTACCCCTCTCCCTCTACCCCTCTCCCTCTCCCTCTACTCCTCTCCCTCTACCTCCGTCTCTATCTCTACCCCTCTCCCTCTACCCCTCTCCCTCTACCCCTCTACCCCTCTCCCTCTACCCCTCTCCCTCTACGTCTCTATCTCTAACCCTCTCCCTCTCCCTCACCCCCCTACCCCTCTCCCTCTACGCCTCTCCCTCTACCCCTCTCCCTCTACCCCTCTCCCTCTACCCCTCTACCTCTACCCCTCTCCCTCTACGTCATCTACCCCTCTCCCTCTATGTCTCTATCTCTACCCCTCTCCCTCTACCCCTCTCCCTCTACCCCTCTACCTCTACCCCTCTCCCTCTACGTCTCTATCTCTACCCCTCTACCCCTCTCCCTCTACCCCTCTATCTCTACCCCTCTATCTCTACCCCTCTCCCTCTACCCCTCTCCCTCTACCCCTCTCCCTCTACCCCTCTCCCTCTACCCCTCTACCCCTCTACCCCTCTACCCCTCTCCCTCTACCCCTCTACCTCTACCCATCTCCCTCTACGTCTCTATCTCTACCCCTCTCCCTCTACCCCTCTACCCCTCTCCCTCTACGTCTCTATCTCTACCCCTCTCCCTCTACCCCTCTACCCCTCTCCCTCTACCCCTCTCCCTCTACGTCTCTATCTCTACCCCTCTCCCTCTACCCCTCTCCCTCTACGTCTCTATCTCTACCCCTCTCCCTCTACCCCTCTCCCTCTACGTCTCTATCTATACCCCTCCCCCTCTACCCCTCTACCCCTCTCCCTCTACCCCTCTCCCTCTACCCCTCTCCCTCTACCCCTCTCCCTCTACCCCTCTCCCTCTACGTCTCTATCTCTACCCCTCTCCCTCTACCCCTCTATCTCTACCCCTCTACCCCTCTCCCTCTACCCCTCTACCCCTCTTCCTCTACCTCTCCCCCTCTTCTCCTAATTGTCTTTATTGTTCCTGTGTTTCAGATGCTGGTCCCCAGACGACGGTTG
This sequence comes from Salmo salar, assembly GCF_905237065.1. NCBI lineage: Eukaryota > Metazoa > Chordata > Actinopteri > Salmoniformes > Salmonidae > Salmo > Salmo salar. The sequence goes on from NC_059456.1 coordinate 1,736,287, forward strand.
TTCCAGTGCCCCCGTCTCCCCAATCTCCTCCCTCCCCCTCCCTGCGCCAGGCCAGACCTCCCCAGGACCAGGGTGCTCCTGTGCCACCCATGAGGAGGTCTCAGCGCCGGAGGCCCAGACGCTCTAACAGTGACCCTGTTCTACTGGACCTGGCTGCCAAAGGTGAGACAGGGTCACACACACACACACACACACACACACACACACACACACACACACACACACACACACACACACACACACACACACACACACACACACACACACACAGTGGCTCCAACAGCCAAAGAGAGACGCTGCTGGACCTGGCTGCCAAAGGTAAAAGAGGATCACATAAACTGTATTCTGGAACAGTCTGTCTGTCATCACCAAATCTACAGCCTCTGCATCTGTCAGCAAGACACATTTGGATCGCTGTGTGTGTGTGTGTGTGTGTGTGTGTGTGTGTGTGTGTGTGTGTGTGTGTGTGTGTGTGTGTGTGTGTGTGTGTGTGACCTCCCTCACAGGGATAGCAGAACTGTTGTTTGCTAAACTGTAAAGCACAGTTTACTAATGCTTCCAACAGATGTCCCACTACATGCAATTCTACAGACACACTAACGCCCCAACCCTCTCTCCCACCGCTCTCTCCCACCACTCTCTCCCCTCTTTCTCCCCCTCTCTCTCCCCTCTTTCTCCCCCTCTCTTTCTCCCTTCTCTCCCACCCTCTCTTTCCCCCTCTCTCCCCCTTTCTCTCTCTCTCTCTCCCAACCCTCTCTTCCACCCCTGTCCCATCCCCCTCTCTCCCCATCTCTCTCCCCCTTTCTTTCTCTCTCCCTTCTCTCCCAACCCTCTCTCCCACCCCTGTCTCTCTCTCCCACCCCTCACTCCCCTATCTCTCTCCCTTCTCTCCCTCCTTCTCTCTCTCCCTTCTCTCCCACCCCTCTCTCTCTCCCCTCTCTCCCACCCATCTCTCCCCCTCTCTCTCCCCCTCTCTCCCCTCTCTCCCACCCCCCTCTCTCTCTCCCCCATCTCTCTCTCCCCCTTCTCTCCCACCTCCCTCAGTGTTAAGCTGTGAAGCAGCCACGCAGACCACCGAGGTCTCCACCCAGACTTCCAAGTCCGCCCTGGCCGCCCAGTCCTCCCGGCCCCAGACAGTGACTCTCCGCCGGAGTGGTAGAGGCCCACGGCGTCCCCGGCCGTCCTCCATGGTGGACTACCAGAGCTACAGACACACCCAGCAGCTGGTCAGCAGGTTTCTAGAGCAGCCGGCCCACTGCAGCCTGACCCCTGAGGTCCAGGAGCTGGTGGACAGCATCCGTAGCGTGCTGCGCTCAGACCAGGAACACATGGAGGAGGCCGTCCGCTGTGTCAGCTTCATAGAACAGGTAAGAGTCTACATAGAGGCTACAAAGAACTGGTGAAGAGGCTACATATAGGCTACATAGAACTGGTAAAGAGACTACATAGAGGCTACATAGAGGCTACATAGAACTGGTGAAGAGGCTACATAGAAGCTACATAGAACTGGTAAAGAGGCTACATAGAGGCTACATAGAGGCTACATAGAACCGGTAAAGAGGCTACATAGAACCGGTAAAGCGGCTACATAGAGGCTACATAGAACAGGTAAAGAGGCTACATAGAGACTAGATAGAACTGGTAAAGAGGCTACATAGAGGCTACATAGAACTGGTGAAGAAGCTACATAGAGGCTACATAGAACTGGTAGAAAGGGTTCCCCAACCGGTGGCCCGCGGGTGATTTTTATTTCCGCCCCCACACCAAAAAAAGCGGGCTATAACAACACCAGCAAATCAGCTCCAAGTGATTTTAGTTTTGGAAATCTGCTCCAAAGTATTCCCACACATAATATTGTATATGTGATCATATACAAATGTAAGCAAAGTTTGAAATGATTATGTTTTAGTCAAATAAATTCAGGAGTAAACATGTGCTTAACAAGTCACATAATAAATTGCATGGACTCACTCTGTGTGCCCCACGCATACAATTATCTGTAAGGTCCCTCAGTTGAGCAGTGAATTTCAAACACAAAACCAGGTAGGTTTTCCAAAGAAGGGCACATATTGGTAGATGGGTACAAATGAAAAAGGCAGACATTGAATATCCCTTTGAGTTATTAATTACACTTTGGATGGTGTAGCAATACAGCCAGTCACTACAAAGATACAGGCTTCCTTCCTAACTCAGTTGTAGGAGAGGAAGGAAACCACTCAGGGATTTCACCATGAGGCCAATGGTGACTTTACTACAGTTACAGAGATTAATGGCTGTGATATGAGAACTGAGGATGGATAAACAACATTGTAGTTACTCCACAATAGAAACCTAATTGACAGAGTGAAAATAAGGAAGACTGTACAGAATAAAAATATATCAAAACATGCATCCTGTTTACGACAAGGCACTAAAGTAAAACTGAAAAAAATGTGGTAAAGCAATTAACTTTATGTCCCGAACTAAGGGTTATCTTTGGTGCAAACACAACACATTACTGAGTATCACTCTCCATATTTTCAAGCATAGTGGTGGCTGGATCATGTTATGGGTATGATTGTAATTGTTAAAGAATGGGTCGTTTTTCAGGATAAATAAGAAACAGAATGGAGCTAAGCACAGGCAAAATCCTAGAGGAAAACCTGGTTCAGTCTGCTTTCCACCACACACTGGGAGATGAAATCACCTTTCAGCAGGACAATAACTCCATACTCAAGGCCAAATCTACATTGGAGTTGCTTACCAAGAAAGACAGTGAATGTTGCTGAGTGGCCGAGTTATAGTTTTAACTTAAATCTGCTTTGAAATCTATGGCAAGACTTGAAAATGGTTGTCTAGCAATGATCAACAACCAATATGACAGAGCTTGAAGAATGATGAAAAGTATAATGGGCAAAGAATGTACAAGCCAAGTGTGCAAAGCTCTTAGAGACTTACCCAGAAAGACTCACAGCTGTAATCGCTGCCAAAGGTGATTCTAACGTGTATTGAATACTTATGTACATTTGATATTTCTGTAGCTACATAGACCAGGTAGAGGCTACATAGACCAGGTAGAGGCTACATAGACCAGGTAGAGGCTACATAGAACTGCAAAACGGTTTGGTTATTCACACTCCACAGTTTCCCGTGTGTATCAAGAATGGTCCACCACCCAAAGGACATCCAGCCAACTTCACACAACTGTGGGAAGTATTAGAGTCAACAAAGAATGCTTTTCAACACCTTGTAGAGTCCATGCCCTGACAAATAATGAGGCAGTTCTGAGGGCAAAAGGGGGGGGGGGGTCAAACTCAATATGAGGAAGGTGTTCCTCATGTTTAGTATACTCAGTGTATACCTCACATGCAACCTGTAATATGACTAAGGAATTAGCCTATTAAAATGTTTATCTGACTCCATAAAGACAATTAAAATATGCAAGCAAGCATTAAGCAATGAGTCGGTGTTGACTAGCAAGAATTGGTCTGAGAGTGTCTATATCAAAGACAGATATTTAATAGCATTGTAAAATGAATGGATTCACATACAAGCCATAAAACGTAAGCCTTACAAGCATTACAAAGCATTAGTCTAGGTATGATCAGACAGGGAGAGAGACAAGGAAACCATGGCACAAGGCCCATAGCTCATGGGAGAGGCAGAGAGAGAAAGTGTAGGTATCTCACCAGCGTAGGTCAGGAACAAATAAGAGAAAGAGACAATGAATCTGAGACCCTTCATAACATCTGATTGTTTGGATTCAAAATATGAGTTGTTGACCAATGATCAACAATCAGATATCAGACCTTCAGGATGTAATCACAAACAGAACCTCTACTACCCAGAGACGTGACAAGAGGGGGTTGGCAAGATAACACAGATCATTTTTTTATTTTACCTTAATTAGGCAAGTTGGTTAAGAACAAATTCTTATCTTTCAATGACGGCCTAGAAACAGTGGGGTTAACTGCCTTGTTCAGGGGCAGAAGGACAGATTTGTACCTTGTCAGCTCAGGGGATTCGATCTAGCAACCTTTCGGTTACTAGCCCAACACTCTAACCACTAGGCTACCCTGCCGCCGATGCTGAATTTCTAAGGAGAAAATCTAAAACCTTTGGCATAGAGTGTTGATAAGAGTCACTTCGGGGGCTGAACCAACCTACAGTCCCACCTAGCTATCTTAAGATGACTGTAAATCACTCTGGATAAGAGCGTCTGCTAAATGACTAAAATGTTAGATGTAGAGGCTACATAGAACAGGTACAGGCTACATAGAACAGGTACATGCTACATAGAACAGGTACAGGCTACATAGGACAGGGAAAGGATACATAGAACAGGTACAGGCTACATACGACAGGTACATGCTACATATGACAGGTACATGCTACATAGGACAGGTACAGGCTACATAGAACAGGTACAGGCTACATAGGACAGGTACAGGCTACATAGGACAGGTACAGGCTACATAGGACAGGTACAGGCTACATAGAACAGGTACATGCTACATAGAACAGGTACAGGCTACATAGGACAGGTACAGGCTATATAGAACAGGCTACATAGGAGAGGTACAGGCTACATAGAACAGGTACAGGCTACATAGAACAGGTACAGGCTACATAGGACAGGTACAGGCTACATAGGACAGGTACAGGCTACATAGGACAGGTACAGGCTACATAGGACAGGTACAGGCTATATAGGACAGGTACAGGCTACATAGGACAGGTAAAGGCTATATAGAACAGGCTACATAGTACAGGCTACATAGTACAGGTACAGGCTACATAGGACAGGTACTTGCTACATAGGACAGGTACAGGCTATATAGAACAGTAAACATAGGACAGGTACAGGCTACATAGAACAGGTACAGGCTACATAGGAGAGGTATAGGCTACATAGAACAGGTACAGGCTACATAGGACAGGTGCAGGCTACATAGGACAGGTAAAGGCTATATAGAACAGGCTACATATGACAGGCACTGGCTACATAGAACAGGCTACATAGTACAGGTACAGGCTACATAGGACAGGTACTTGCTACATAGGACAGGTACAGGCTATATAGAACAGGCTACATAGGACAGGTACAGGCTACATAGAACAGGTACAGGCTACATAGAACAGGTACAGGCTACATAGAACATGTAAAGGCTACATAGGATGGGTACAGGCTACATAGGACAGGTACAGGCTACATAGAACAGGTACAGGTTACATAGAACAGGTACAGGTTACATAGGACAGGTACAGGCTACATAGGACAGGTACAGGCTACATAGGACAGGTACAGGCTACATAGGAGAGGTACAGGCTACATAGGACAGGTACAGGCTACATAGGACAGGTACAGGCTACATAGAACAGGTACAGGCTACATAGGACAGGTACAGGCTATATAGAACAGGCTACATAGGAGAGGTACAGGCTACATAGAACAGGTACAGGTATAGGCTACATAGAACAGGTACAGGCTACATAGGACAGGTACAGGCTACATAGGACAGGTAAAGGCTATATAGAACAGGCTACATATGACAGGCACTGGCTACATAGAACAGGCTACATAGTACAGGTACAGGCTACATAGGACAGGTACTTGCTACATAGGACAGGTAAAGGCTATATAGAACAGGCTACATAGGACAGGTACAGGCTACATAGAACAGGTACAGGCTACATAGGACAGGTAAAGGCTACATAGGACGGGTAAAGGCTACATAGGACAGGTACAGGCTACATAGAACAGGTACAGGTTACATAGAACAGGTACAGGTTACATAGTACAGGTAAAGGCTATCTAGGACAGGTACAGGCTACATAGGACAGGTACAGGCTACATAGGACAGGTACAGGCTACATAGAACAGGTACAGGTTACATAGAACAGGTACAGGTTACATAGGACAGGTACAGGCTACATAGGACAGGTACAGGCTACATAGGACAGGTACAGGCTACATAGGACAGGTACATTCTACATAGGACAGGTACAGGCTACATAGAACAGGTACAGGCTACATAGGACAGGTACAGGCTATATAGAACAGGCTACATAGGAGAGGTACAGGCTACATAGAACAGGTACAGGTATAGGCTACATAGGACAGGTACAGGCTACATAGGACAGGTACAGGCTACATAGGACAGGTACAGGCTATATAGGACAGGCTACATATGACAGGCACTGGCTACATAGAACAGGCTACATAGTACAGGTACAGGCTACATAGGACAGGTACTTGCTACATAGGACAGGTACAGGCTATATAGAACAGGCTACATAGGACAGGTACAGGCTACATAGAACAGGTGCAGGCTACATAGAACAGTTACAGGCTACATAGGACAGGTACAGGCTACATTAGATGTCTTCACAGAACCACCTGTATGCGAATACCCGAGACCACATCGAGACCCAAGCGGAACCTGGGTGGGATTTAATATGATTGCCACAGGTCTCCGGTACGTGTCATTTTAAGTGACTTATCCAGAAGGACCCATACAGAACCGAATGAGACTGCTGCAGTAGAGAGAGAGAGTGAGTGAGAGAAATTGTACAGTTTATGCTGCTGTGCTTTGCTTTTCACGAGAGTGGAGCATGGTGAGTGTAGCTTGTTGTTGGCCAATCATAAGTCATCAACACGGCAATAGGCTCCAGTCATAGAGCCTCCGTGTGGGGCAAAATTAGGAGATATCTAATCAATGGAAGATGGAATTAAAATAATGGCATTAAAAGTTAAAGGAGAAGGACAGGCTAGAATGACCAAGAGACAACAGGTAGACTGCTACTTTATAGTCTGAATGGAGTTGTTGTTATTTGTAACTGTAGGATGAGAAAGTGCATGTTTCTAAAGGGTGTTTCTAAAATAACCATATAAGGAGAAGTGGGCGTTTCTAAAGGAACCATATAAGGAGAAGTGTGGGTTTCTAAAGGAACCATATAAGGAGAAGTGTGGGTTTCTAAAGGAACCATATAAGGAGAAGTGGGCGTTTCTAAAGGAACCATATAAGGAGAAGTGGGCGTTTCTAAAGGAGTCTAACACTGGAAGCGCTTGAAATCCATAACTACTAGAACCGCCATGACTTGATATTTCAATTATTATTATTATTATTATTATTATTTCAAATATTCAATAATAAATAATACATAGCTAACGTTAGCTAGCATTTACATTTACAAAAAACTGAACGTTACATACATGGCTACCGGTAGGTAACGTTCCAAGACACAGCTCACAATGAGTTATTTTTTTTTCCTTTTTTCATTACTGAAATTCTTTACTGTCATGTCTGCGGACCATGGCTAACGTCTGTAACCCAAACGACGTCTTGAGTGGTACCTTTAGAGACTCCAACTTGGCAGCATAGAGACGCTGAGGGATGACTGCTCTGAGAGATGATGTTGCAGCTTGATCCCTCTCGCTTGGTTGGTTGCTGTCTCTCGTCTCTCCCTCCCTCCTCGGTGTCACTCGCTCACACTAACAGTAGCCTGCACACACAGTACGGCCCCTGCTAGAGCGTCACCTTGCTCTGCCTCCTCTCCCTCGCGCTTTATCAGCTCTGGTTAATAAAGTAGCTTTTCTGCTGCTTCCATCACTCGGATCAGACCGGGTCTGGATCCGACCAGGTCAATACGGGACGGGTCTAGTTGTCCTCGGGTCCGTTCGGAACTGGGTCTTTATATATATATATATAAAAAAAGATTTATGCATATTGGGTCCGGATGGGAAAGCGGCAGGTCCATTTCGGGAACGAGTCCAACTTTTTGGACGCGTGAAGGCCTCTAGGCTACATAGAGGCTACATAGAACACTGTGCCAGCTACATAGAACACTGTGCCAGTTACATAGAACACTGTGCCAGTTACACAGAACACTGTGCCAGCTACATAGAACACTGTGCCAGCTACATAGAACACTGTGCCAGTTACATAGAACACTGTGCCAGCTACATAGAACACTGTGCCAGCTACATAGAACACTGTGCCAGCTACATAGAACACTGTGCCAGCTACATAGAACACTGTGCCAGCTATATAGAACACTGTGCCAGCTACATAGAACATTGTGCCAGTTCCGTAGAACACTGTGCCAGTTCCGTAGAACACTGTGCCAGTTACGTAGAACACTGTGCCAGCTACGTAGAACACTGTGCCAGCTACGTAGAACACTGTGCCAGCTACATAGAACACTATGCCAGTTACATAGAACACTGTGCCAGCTACATAGAACACTGTGCCAGCTACATAGAACACTGTGCCAGCTACAGTACATAGAACACTGTGCCAGCTACAGTACATAGAACACTGTGCCAGCTACAGTACATAGAACACTGTGTCAGCTACATAGAACACTGTGCCAGCTACATAGAACACTGTGCCAGCTACATAGAACACTGTATCAGCTACAGTACATAGAACACTGTGCCAGCTACATAGAACAGGTAGAGAAGTGGAAACCGGATGGTTAGGAAAGGAGGGGGGGATGAGGAGAGAGAGAGGGGAGGAGAGGGGGTGAAAAGGATGAGTAGGTCAGGAAGACGGGACAAGAAGAGATACATTTTGGTGAACTATCCCTTTAAACTGAACCTCTTCTCTTCTCCTCCTCTCTCTCCAGGTGATCACAGTATCAGAGACACCAGCAGGAGCCCTGCCCCAGCCCCTGTCCCTCCCCAGGACCTGCTCCAGACCCCATGCCCCCATGCTGGACTGTTCCTCCCGGACCCTCCCCCAGCCTCTCCGGAAGAGGCCCGGCCTGCTGCACCTGCGGAGTTGTGGGGACCTCAGCACCTTCACCTGGGCAGAGCAGCAGCCACTAGAGGCCAGGCAAGGTGGTGGGTCTGGCTTCAAGTCCTGGTCTCGAGCCAGGTCTAGAGTAGGTTCTAGGTCGACGTCACGGGCGGGCTCACGCCTGGATCATCACGAACGCCCCCACAGTCTCATAGGGGTGTTTAGGGAAACTGTGATCTGATGGAACCCTCTTCCCATCCCAACACTCCCCTAGCACAAACTGATGGCATGGTCCACTGGGGGAAACACCTTATTGACTCCAAGGGAAAGGCGCCCCCTGGTGGCGAGGCTTGGGACTGCCACTGCTAAACCTAGTGGGGAAAAACCCATTCTAAAGAACTTTGAAACTGAGTCCCACAGACTGCAAGTACTAGCCTTTAGAAAGACTGTGTGTGCGGCTGCGTGCGTGTGTTGTGTGCCTAAGGGTGTGTGTGTGTGTGTGTGTGTGTATCTGCTGCACTAATACTGTTTAAGTGTATGTACAGTATGTAGTGTTGTCTGTACACTATGTTGTTTGCATTGTGAAAGAGGTGACCTGGGAATCAAAGGTTTCAAAATTGTTTCCAAATATTCCCATTAACAATTCTGTGTTACAAGCTGTTATAAAATGATTGGCTGTACATATGACAGCACTGAACCCTACCTGCATGTGAGAGTCTATGGAAGGGTCTCTTTCTATACTTCACTATCTGTCCAGTGCCTTAAATAAAGCGACATGTAATGTTCCATATAAAATGTTCAGTATGAATTAAACTGGGCATGTACCATGAGTGTTGAGTCTTAATTCAGCCTCCATTCATTTGTTTAGGCCGGGATTCAATCCCAACGCCCATTATTTTGGCTATACACCTTTTATATAAAGGCAATGTGCCGAGACTGCGTTCACAATAAACGCTTCATATGTCGGCTCAATCGGGAAATCCGCATTTACATTTTAAACGCACTACAAATGTGCCTCTTATGCGCTTCCGGATTACATCTAGGCCTTAAAGTGCACCATTTATGCGCCGGGATTCAATCCAAGGCACATTAAAGAGCAGCTCACCAGACAGAGACGATGCGCCTTTCACGTAGATTACATTCATGATAAACATTGTCGTCTCAAACTTAAATGACCTTTAAAAGGTGCATTGTTGGCTGTGGATTGAATCCAGGCCTTAGAAGCAACAACAAAAACAACAACAGTCCCGTCCTTCTGCAAGTAGTTTATTGTTGTAAATACCGGTACAAACATTCCAGTTCTGTAGTTCATAACATCACAGAAAAGCTAGCAAATAAATACAAATTGCCATAGCTTTACAGAAAGTAGTATTTTTCACGTTTTCATCATCTTTAGACATGTCGACAAACATTTTAAGATGAATTACATTCAAAACAGTGCATTATAAACACTAGTTAGCCTACCTCATAGTCACCATCGACTCAAGTGTATGTTTGCTGCCCATCTCTTTACAAAGGACAACTTTGTTGCGTCACAATAGCCTACTATCGCCAACATGGACAGGGAAGGTCTATACTTCAGCAATATGCCCCCTGTGTTCGTTACCTTGTGCTCTAGACAAATATGTAATTATGTTTTTCACATAATCATGCACTTCCTCTCTTACCTAGTTCACATGAAACCCCTTCTTTAATAAGAGACATTGTAAGGGCCCTTGCCACTAGTTTACTCAGTTCTCATTTCACCTTATTTGTTATTCATTGAAGCTTGCTTTAATATGGTCAATCCAAACTCAACACACGAAATAACCATTACAAGTATATATACCTGTATATTTATATATGTTTATGTACACAGTGGCAAGAACAAGTATGTGAACCCTTTAGAATTACCTGGATTTCTGCATAAATTGGTCATCAAATCTGATCTGATCTTCATCTAAGTCACCACACTAGACAAACATAGTGTGCTTAAACTAATAACACACAAATTATTGTATTTTTGTATATATTGAATACATCATTTAAACATTCACAGTGTAGGTTGGAAAAAGTATGTGAACCCCTAGGCTAATGACTTCTCCAAAAGCTAATTGGAGTCAGGAGTCAACTAACCTGGAGTCCAATCAATGAGACGAGATTGGAGATGTTGGTTAGAGCTGCCTTGCCCTATAAAAAACACTCACAAAATGTGAGTTTGCTATTCACAAAAGCATTGCCTGATGTGAACCATGCCTCGAACAAAAGAGATCTCAGAAGACCTAAGATTAAAAATTGTTGACTTGCATAAAGCTGGAAAGGGTTACAAAAGTATCTCTAAAAGCCTTGATGTTCATCAGTCCATGGTAAGACAAATTGTCTATAAATGAAGAAAGCACTGTTGCTACTCTCCCTAGGAGTGGCCGTCCTGCAAAGATGCAAGATCACAGTGCAGAATGCTCAATGAGGTGAAGAAGAATCCTAGTGTCAGCTAAAGACTTACAGAAATCTCTGGGTCATGCTAACATCTCTGTTGACGAGTCTACGATACGTAAAACACTAAACAAGAATAGTGTTCATGGGAGGACACCACAGAAGAAGCCACTGCTGTCCAAAAAAAACATTGCTGCACATCTGAAGTTTGCCAAAGTGCACCTGGATGTTCCACAGCGCTACTGGCAAAATATTCTGTGGACAGAACATGCAACACTATGTGTGGAGAAAAAAAGGCACAGCACATCCCAACTGTAAAGTATTGTGGATGGAGCACCTCAGGGCCTGGACAGCATGCTATCATCGACGGAAAAATGAATTCCCAAGTTTATCAAGACATTTTGCAGGAGAGCGTTAGGCTATCTGTCCGCCAGTTGAAGCTCAACAGAAGTTGGGTGCAACAGGACAATGACCAAAAAAACAGAAGTAAATCAACAACAGAATGGCTTCAACAAAAGAAAATACGCCCAGTCAGAGTCCTGACCTCAACCCGATTGAGATGCTGTGGCATGACCTCAAGTGAGCAGTTCACACCAGACATCCCAAGAATATTGCTGCACTGAAACAGTTTTGTAAAAAGGAGTGGTCCAAACTTCATCCTGACCGTTGTGCAGGTCTGATCCGCAACCACAGAAAACGTTTGGTTGAGGTTATTGAAGCCAAAGGAGGGTCAACCAGTTATTAAATCCAAGGGTTCACATACTTTTTTCACCCTGCACTGTGAATGTTTACACGGTGTGTTCAATAAAGACATGAAAACGTATCATTGTCTGTGTGTTAATAGTTTAAGCAGACGGTGTTTGTCTATTGTTGTGACCAAGATGAAGATCAGATCACATTTGATGACTAATTTATGCAGAAATCCAGGAATTTCCTTAAGGGTTCATATACTTTTTCTTGCCACTGTATATTATGTATTCCAGCTGGTTTTGGTTTAATGTGGAATAATGAAGTCGTTATCACACCCCATACACACTAGAAGCAGGAATGATACAGCATACGACCGACCAGTAGGCCATGCGAGAACATCATATGGTCGACCGAACAACTGGTGACTCCAGATAGACAGACCGGTGACTCCAGATAGACAGACCGGTGACTCCAGATAGACAGACCGGTGACTCCAGATAGACAGACCGGTGACTCCAGATAGACAGACCGGTGACTCCAGATAGACAGACCGGTGACTTCAGATAGGCCATGCTAGAACATCATATGGTAGGTCGGTAACTCCAGATACACCATGCTAGAACATCATATGGTAGGTCGGTAAATCCAGATAGGCCATGCTAGAACATCATATGGTAGGTCGGTAACTCCAGATAGACTATGCTAGAACATCATATGGTAGGTCGGTAACTCCAGATAGACCATGCTAGAGCATCATATGGTAGGTCGGTAACTCCAGATAGACCATGCTAGAACATCATATGGTAGGTCGGTAACTCCAGATAGGCCATGCTAGAGCATCATATGGTAGGTCGGTAACTCCAGATAGACCATGCTAGAACATCATATGGTAGGTCGGTAACTCCAGATAGGCCATGCTAGAACATCATATGGTAGGTCGGTAACTCCAGATAGACCATGCTAGAACATCATATGGTAGGTCGGTAACTCCAGATAGACTATGCTAGAACATCATATGGTAGGTCGGTAACTCCAGATAGGCCATGCTAGAACATCATATGGTAGGTCGGTAACTCCAGATAGACCATGCTAGAACATCATATGGTTGACCAAACGACTGGTGGCTACAGATAGACAGACTGACCGGTGACTCCAGATAGGCCATGCTACAACATCATATGGTCGACCGTACAGGAACTCTTCAGTATCATGTTAGTTCAATATCATAAAAAGTACAGTAATATTAATAAGGCCAAAATGAGCTTTAGGCATGAGACAGAGACAGAGATAGAGATAGAAACAGACAGAGATAGAGATAGAAACAGACAGAAATAGAGACAGAAACAGACAGAAATAGAGACAGAAACAGACAGAGATAGAGATAGAAACAGACAGAGATAAAGATAGAAACAGACAGAAATAGAGACAGAAACAGACAGAGATAGAGATAGAAACAGACAGAGATAGAGATAGAAACAGACAGAGATAAAGACAGAAACAGACAGAAATAGAGACAGAAACAGACAGAGACAGAAACAGACAGAGATAGAGACAGATACATAGAGACAGAGATAGAGACAGATACATAGAGACAGAGATAGAGACAGATACAGAGAGACAGAGATAGAGACAGATACATAGAGACAGATATAGAGACAGATACAGAGAGACAGAGACAGACACTTGGAACAATCAATGGTTTAAATGGGATGTAGGGAAAGGAAAGGAAAGAAAGGGTCAACGTTTTGCACACAAGCCAGGTGTCGAGGCGATCTAGTGCAGCAACTAGAAATGATGTGTGTCCCCTCCACAAGTCAGTACAGAGGTGTAGCGTCATAATGTGTGCCCTCCACAAGTCAGTACAGAGGTGTAGCGTCATAATGTGTCCCCTCCACAAGTCAGTACAGAGGTGTAGCGTCATAATGTGTCCCCTCCACAAGTCAGTACAGAGGTGTAGCGTCATAATGTGTCCCCTCTACAAGTCAGTACAGAGGTGTAGCGTCATAATGTGTCCCCTCTACAAGTCAGTACAGAGGTGTAGCGTCATAATGTGTCCCCTCCCCAAGTCAGTACAGAGGTGTAGCATCATAATGTGTGCCCTCCACAAGTCAGTACAGAGGTGTAGCGTCATAATGTGTCCCCTCCACAAGTCAGTACAGAGGTGTAGCGTCATAATGTGTCCCCTCTACAAGTCAGTACAGAGGTGTAGCGTCATAATGTGTCCCCTCCACAAGTCAGTACAGAGGTGTAGCGTCATAATGTGTCCCCTCCACAAGTCAGTACAGAGGTGTAGCGTCATAATGTGTCCCCTCCACAAGTCAGTACAGAGGTGTAGCGTCATAATGTGTCCCCTCCACAAGTCAGTACAGAGGTGTAGCGTCACAATGTGTCCCCTCTACAAGTCAGTACAGAGGTGTAGCGTCACAATGTGTGCCCTCCACAAGTCAGTACAGAGGTGTAGCGTCACAATGTGTCCCCTCCACAAGTCAGTACAGAGGTGTAGCGTCATAATGTGTCCCGTCTACAAGCCCGGAAACTGTCCCATAAAGCAAAGCTGCTGGGCCGTCGGCCATGTTTGTAAACACGAGTCCAGAGAGGGGGTGTCTGAGGCAAGAAGTGACACGGGAGACAGGAAGTGAGGGAGGAGAATGTCTGGGTGAAAGGTCAAAAGGTCATACACCTTTAAAGAGGCGTAAGCTTCCTGGAATGAACTTCTTGAATCATCTAGACATTATATTATATATATATTATATATATTATATTCTAGAATAACTAGGGGCTCTATTCAATCTTTATCGCTAAGGTGTTACACATAGCGCGACATGTTAAGGTAATTTCCTATTGAGCCGACATCTGCAGCGTTTACCGTGAATGCAGTCTTTGCTAATGAGGGGACATTGCCTTTAAATTTCAATCACCATGTAAAGCTGAATTTCCTCAATATAGATTGAATAGTGCACTAGATCTGATTCTAAAGTAGAGCTGAAGGGCCTTTCAACAATCCCATTTATCACATACAGCCCAATCAATATATAATTACAATGTTAGTGTCATAACGTGATCAGGTTGAGAGGACAGCCTTACTTCTCATCCTGAAGAAGAGAACAAAATAGGTATTGTAAATGTATACGGCAGGCCAGACAGATAAATGACCGGGAAGACGTGGTTATAGAAGAGGAGTCATAACACCAGGAATAGTCGTTCCTTTCTATTGTTAATCATCATCATCACTGCAGTCATCTGCATTACTTTGTCCTCACACTCTCACAGCAAGACCATAATCAGAACAATCTGGTCATTACCAGAGTTAAGTCATCGGGGTTGGAGTCAATTCCAATTGAAGACAGTCAATTCAAGAAGTAAACGAAAATGTAGACACAAGTATTGCAAAAACAAAATAATTAATCTATTTTCAATAACTTCTCAATAACCTGAAAAGGAGAACCTATTTATTTCAAAAGATTATAAATGTTTGAATTTTAAATGTATATCAGTTCCTTAATTTGAATTGAACCCAGCCCTGTAAATCATCAGTTCTGTCTTTAGTAATACGCTAGTCTCAACACACTGTAGACCAGGGATCATCAACTAGCTTCAGGCACAGGCCAATGTCTTCTTGAGGGGATGGTCAGGGTTCCGGAACATAATTACAAATCATTTTTAGACTGGTGTATATATACTGAGATCATGTGACAGATCATGTGACACTTAGATTGCAAATTGACCACAAGAAGCCCAAACAGATAATATTTGACAAAAACATAATAATTTCAAACCTTAATTACAATCACATACAGTGCCTTGCATAAGTTTTCACCCTCCTTGGTGTTATAACCATTTTGTTTCATTACAACCTGTAATTTAAATTGATTTTTATTTGGATTTCATGTAATGGACATACACAAAATAGTCCAAATTGGTGAAATGAAATGAAAAAAATTACTTGTTTCAAAAAAGTATAAAAAAGTAAAAACTGAAAAATTGGTGTGTGCATATGTATTCACCCCCTTCGCTATGAAGCCCCCAAAAAATATCTGGTGCAACCAATTACCTTCAGAAGTCACATAATTAGTTAAATAAAGTCTACCTGTGTGCAATGTAAGTATCACATGATCTGTCACATAATGTCAGTATATATACACCTGTTCTGAAAGGCCCCAGAGTCTGCAACACCACTAAGCAAGGGGCACTACCAAGCAAGCACTATCAAGACCAAGGAGCTCTTCAAACAGGTCAGGGACAAAGTTGTGGAGAAGTAACAATCAGGGTTGTGTTATAAAAAATATCAGAAACTTTGAACATCCCACGGGGCACCATTAAATCCATTATTAAAAAATGGAAAGAATATGGCACCCCAACAAACCTGTCAAGAGAGGGCCGCCCACCAAAACTCATGGACCAGGCAAGGAGGGCATTAATCAGAGAGGCAACAAAGAGACCAAACATAACCCTGAAGGAGCTGCAAAGCTCCACAGCGGAGATTGGCGTATCTATCCATAGGACCACTTTAAGCCGTACACTCCACAGAGCTGGGCTTTACAGAAGAGTGACCAGAAAAAAGCCCTTGCTCAAAGAACAAAATAAGCAAACACGTTTGGTGTTCGCCAAAAGGCATGTGGGAAACTCCCCAAACATATGGAAGAAGGTACTCTGGTCAGAAGAGACTAAAACTGAGCTTTTTGGCCATCAAGGAAAATGCTGTCTGGCGCAAACCCAACACCTCTCAGCACCCCGAGAACACCACAGTGAAGCATGGTGGTGGCAGCATCATGCTGTGGGGATGTTTTTCATCAGCAGAGACTGGGAAACTGGTCAAAATTTAAGGAATGATGGATGGTGCTAAATACAGGGAAATCTTGAGGGAAACCTGTTTCAGTCTTCCAGAGATTTGAGACTGGGATGGAGGTTCACCTTCCAGCAGGACAATGACCCGAAGCATCCTGCTAAAGCAACACTTGAGTGGTTTAAGGGGAAACATTTAAATGTCTTGGAATGGCTGTGGTATGACTTAAAGATTGCTGTACACTTGTGGAACCCATCCAACTTGAAGGAGCTGGAGCAGTTATGCCTTGAAGAATGGGCAAAAATCCCAGTGGCTAGATATGTCAAGCTTATAGAAATACCCCAAGAGACTTGCAGCTGTCATTGCTGCAAAAGGTGGCTCTACAAAGTATTAGTTATAGAATAGTTATCCATGCTCAAGTTTTCAGTTTTTTGTGTTACTTATTTCTTTGTTTCACCCCCAAAAATATTTTGCATCTTCAAAGTGGTAGGCATGTTGTGTAAATCAAATGATTACAAACCCCCCCAAAAATCAATTTTAATTCCAGGTTGTAAGGCAACAAAATAGGAAAAATGCCAAGGGTGGGGTGCATACTTTCGCAAGCCACTGTATAACTCTATTCTCCATGGGAATACTTTGGAGGAGATTTCCAAAATTAAACTCACTTGGAGCTGATTTGCTGTTGTTTTTACAGTCTTATATGCCCCCCCCCAAAAAAAAAGAAATTATATATATATACTGCTCAAAAAAATAAAGGGAACACTTAAACAACACCATGTAACTCCAAGTCAATCACACTTCTGTGAAATCAAACTGTCCACTTAGGAAGCAACACTGATTGACAATACATTTCACATGCTGTTGTGCAAATGGAATAGACAACAGGTGGAAATTATAGGCAATTAGCAAGACACCCCCAATAAAGGAGTGGTTCTGCAGCTGGTGACCACAGACCACTTCTCAGTTCCTATGCTTCCTGGCTGATGTTTTGGTCACTTTTGAATGCTGGCGGTGCTTTCACTCTAGTGGTAGCATGAGACGGAGTCTACAACCCACACAAGTGGCTCAGGTAGTGCAGCTCATCCAGGATGGCACATCAATGCGAGAGTGGCAAGAAGGTTTGCTGTGTCTGTCAGCGTAGTGTCCAGAGCATGGAGGCGCTACCAGGAGACAGGCCAGTACATCAGGAGACATGGAGGAGGCCGTAGGAGGGCAACAACCCAGCAGCAGGACCGCTACCTCCGCCCTTGTGCAAGGAGGAGCAGGAGAAGCACTGCCAGAGCCCTGCAAAATGACCTCCAGCAGGCCACAAATGTGCATGTGTCTGCTCAAACGGTCAGAAACAGACTCCATGAGGGTGGTATGAGGGCCCGACGTCCACAGGTGGGGGTTGTGCTTATAGCCCAACACCGTGCAGGACGTTTGGCATTTGCCAGAGAACACCAAGATCGGCAAATTCGCCACTGGCGCCCTGTGCTCTTCACAGATGAAAGCAGGTTCACACTGAGCACATGTGACAGACGTGACAGAGTCTGAAGATGCCGTGGAGAACGTTCTGCTGCCTGCAACATCTCCAGCATGACCGGTTTGGCGGTGGGTCAGTCATGGTGTGGGGTGGCATTTCTTTGGGGGGCCGCACAGCCCTCCATGTGCTCGCCAGAGGTAGCCTGACTGCCGTTAGGTACCGAGATGAGATCTTCAGACCCCTTGTGAGACCATATGCTGGTGCGGTTGGCCCTGGGTTCCTCCTAATGCAAGACAATGCTAGACCTCATGTGGCTGGAGTGTGTCAGCAGTTCCTGCAAGAGGAAGGCATTGATGCTATGGACTGGCCCGCCCGTTCCCCAGACCTGAATCTAATTGAGCACATCTGGGACATCATGTCTCGCTCCATCCACCAACGCCACGTTGCACCACAGACTGTCCAGGAGTTGGCGGATGCTTTAGTCCAGGTCTGGGAGGAGATCCCTCAGGAGACCATCCGCCACCTCATCAGGAGCATGCCCAGGCGTTGTAGGGAGGTCATACAGGCACGTGGAGGCCACACACACTACTGAGCCTCATTTTGACTTGTTTTAAGGACATTACATCAAAGTTGGATCAGCCTGTAGTGTGGTTTTCCACTTTAATTTTGAGTGTGACTCCAAATCCAGACCTCCATGGGTTGATAAATTGGATTTCCATTGATTATTTTTGTGTGATTTTGTTGTTATTTTCTACAGTTTAGTATATTGGTCAAGACATCAAAACTATGAAATAACACATATGGAATCATGTAGTAACCAAAAAAGTGTTAAGCAAATCAAAATATATTTGTGATTCTTCAAAGTAGCCACCCTTTGCGTTGATGACAGCTTTGCACACACCTGGAATGCATTTCCATTAACAGGTGTGACTTTGTGGAATTTCTTTCCTTCTTAATGCGTTTGAGCCAATCAGTTGTGTTGTGACAAGGTATGGAGGGTACACAGAAGATAGCCCTATTTGATAAAAGACCAAGTTCATATTATGGCAAGAACAACTCAAATAAGCAAAGAGAAACGACAGTCCATCATTACTTTAAGACATGAAGATCAGTCAATCCGGAACATTAAGAACTTTGAAAGTTTCTTCAAGTGCAGTTGCAAAAATCATGAAGCGCTATGATGAAACTGGCTCTTATGAGGACCGCCACAGGAAAGGAAGACCCAGAGTTACCTCTGCTGCAGAGGATAAGTTCATTAAAGTTAACTGCACCTCAGATTTCAGCCCAAGTAAATGCTTCAGAGTTCAAGTAACAGACACATCTCAACATCAACTGTTCAGAGGAAACACTACTAAAGGACATCAATAAGAAGATGAGACTTTCTTGGGCCAAGAAACCAAAGCAATGGACATTAGATCAGTGGAAATCTGTCCTTTGGTCTGATGAGTCCAAATTTGAGATTTTTGGTTCCAAACGCCATGTCTTTGTGAGACGCAGAGTAGGTGAATGGATGATCTCCGCATGTGTAGTTCCCACCGTGAAGCATGGAGGAGGAGGTGTGGGGGTGCTTTTTGCTGGTGACACTGTCAGTGATTTATTTAGAATTCAAGGCACACTTAACCAGCATGGTTACCACCGCATTCTGCAGTGATACGCCGTCTCTTCTGGTTTGTGCTTAGTGGGACTATCATTTGTTTTTCAACAGGACAATGACCCAACACACCTTCAGGCTGTGTAAGGGCTATTTGACCAAGAAGGAGCGTGATGGAGTGCTGCATCAGATGACCTGGTCTCCACAATCTCCTGACCTCAACCAAACTGAGATGGTTCGGGATGAGTCGGACCGCAGAGTGAAGGAAAAGCAGCCAACAAGTGCTCAGCATATGTGGGAACTCCTTCAAGACTGTTGGACAAGCATTCCAGGTGAAGCTGGTTGAGAGAATGCCAAGAGTGTGCAAAACTGTCATCAAGGTAAATAGTGGATATTTGAAGAATCTCAAATATAAAATATATTTTGATATTTTTAACACGTTTTTGGTTACTACATGATCCCATGTTATGTTATTTCATAGTTTTGTCTTCACTATTATTCTACAATGTAGAAAATAGTAAAAATGAAGAAAAACCCTTGAATGAGTAGGTGTGTCCAAACTTTTGATCGGTAGTATATATAAATATATTTTATTTTTTGTTGATGTGGAAAACTTGGGTGGCCAAATAAAATGAACCGCGGGCCACCAGTTGGGGAAGCCTGCTGTAGCCTATTTAATCCCTTGTAGTCTAGCCCCTTCATGCAGCAGATCACTGAGGATTTGTGAATAAATTTACACCAGAGAACTGTGAGATTATGTTGATTCAAAGTACCTTAAATTCATCACATCTGCGAGATAACAAAATTAAATCTAAAAATAAAAGCATAAATATATATTTTTTTAAACAAAATAATGGCCCATTTCCTATACTATGATGAACATCCTTCAAGTATAAAGATTGAGATCCAAATGCAATGCACTATATTATAATATATGATGTCCTATTAACATAATTACAGTATGGTCTCGCATAAATACTGCAGATTAAATTCAAGACAAAATAAAAACAAATTGTGTGTCTATTAAATAAGACGGTGGAATGTACATTTCTCCATTATAAAATAAAAAATAATATCATTGAACTTTTTAGTTGGTATTGTAACACAGTCTAATCCTAACCCTAATTTCAGTTTGGTGCACAATCTAATCCAATTTTCAGCATGACAAAAATGAAGACGCTTTACTTGGTGATTCAGTCTGGGTAATCTCTTCTGCTATCTATCCTCTGATTTAGATGGTGTTCTGTTGTAGTTCACCAGGGTTTCTGCTATCTATCCTCTGATTCAGATGGATGTGTTCTGTTGTAGTTCACCAGGGTTTCTGCTATCTATCCTCTGATTCAGATGGATGTGTTCTGTTGTAGTTCACCAGGGTTTCTGCTATCTATCCTCTGATTCAGATGGATGTGTTCTGTTGTAGTTCACCAGGGTTTCTGCTATCTATCCTCTGATTCAGATGGTGTGTTCTGTTGTAGTTCACCAGGGTTTCTGCTATCTATCCTCTGATTCAGATGGATGTGTTCTGTTGTAGTTCACCAGGGTTTCTGCTATCGATCCTCTGATTTAGATGGATGTGTTCTGTTATAGTTCACCAGGGTTTCTGCTATCTATCCTCTGATTTAGATGGATGTGTTCTGTTATAGTTCACCAGGGTTTCTGCTATCTATCCTCTGATTTAGATGGATGTGTTCTGTTGTAGTTCACCAGGGTTTCTGCTATCTATCCTCTGATTCAGATGGATGTGTTCTGTTGTAGTTCACCAGGGTGTCTGCTATCTATCCTCTGATTTAGATGGTGTTCTGTTGTAGTTCACCAGGGTTTCTGCTATCGATCCTCTGATTTAGATGGATGTGTTCTGTTGTAGTTCACCAGGGTTTCTGCTATCTATCCTCTGATTTAGATGGATGTGTTCTGTTGTAGTTCACCAGGGTTTCTGCTATCTATCCTCTGATTTAGATGGATGTGTTCTGTTGTAGTTCACCAGGGTTTCTGCTATCTATCCTCTGATTTAGATGGTGTTCTGTTGTAGTTCACCAGGGTTTCTGCTATCTATCCTCTGATTTAGATGGATGTGTTATGTTGTAGTTCACCAGGGTTTCTGCTATCTATCCTCTGATTTAGATGGATGTGTTCTGTTGTAGTTCACCAGGGTTTCTGCTATCTATCCTCTGATTCAGATGGATGTGTTCTGTTGTAGTTCACCAGGGTTTCTGCTATCTATCCTCTGATTCAGATGGATGTGTTCTGTTGTAGTTCACCAGGGTTTCTGCTATCTATCCTCTGATTCAGATGGATGTGTTCTGTTGTAGTTCACCAGGGTTTCTGCTATCTATCCTCTGATTCAGATGGATGTGTTCTGTTGTAGTTCACCAGGGTTTCTGCTATCTATCCTCTGATTCAGATGGATGTGTTCTGTTGTAGTTCACCAGGGTTTCTGCTATCTATCCTCTGATTCAGATGGATGTGTTCTGTTGTAGTTCACCAGGGTTTCTGCTATCTATCCTCTGATTCAGATGGATGTGTTCTGTTGTAGTTCACCAGGGTTTCTGCTATCTATCCTCTGATTCAGATGGATGTGTTCTGTTGTAGTTCACCAGGGTTTCTGCTATCTATCCTCTGATTTAGATGGTGTTCTGTTGTAGTTCACCAGGGTTTCTGCTATCTATCCTCTGATTCAGATGGATGTGTTCTGTTGTAGTTCACCAGGGTTTCTGCTATCTATCCTCTGATTCAGATGGATGTGTTATGTTGTAGTTCACCAGGGTTTCTGCTATCTATCCTCTGATTTAGATGGATGTGTTCTGTTGTAGTTCACCAGGGTTTCTGCTATCTATTCTCTGATTTAGATGGTGTTCTGTTGTAGTTCACCAGGGTTTCTGCTATCGATCCTCTGATTTAGATGGATGTGTTCTGTTGTAGTTCACCAGGGTTTCTGCTATCTATCCTCTGATTCAGATGGATGTGTTCTGTTGTAGTTCACCAGGGTTTCTGCTATCTATCCTCTGATTCAGATGGATGTGTTCTGTTGTAGTTCACCAGGGTTTCTGCTATCTATCCTCTGATTTAGATGGTGTTCTGTTGTAGTTCACCAGGGTTTCTGCTATCTATCCTCTGATTTAGATGGATGTGTTCTGTTGTAGTTCACCAGGGTTTCTGCTATCTATCCTCTGATTTAGATGGTGTTCTGTTGTAGTTCACCAGGGTTTCTGCTATCTATCCTCTGATTTAGATGGATGTGTTATGTTGTAGTTCACCAGGGTTTCTGCTATCTATCCTCTGATTCAGATGGATGTGTTCTGTTGTAGTTCACCAGGGTGTCTGCTATCTATCCTCTGATTCAGATGGATGTGTTCTGTTGTAGTTCACCAGGGTTTCTGCTATCTATCCTCTGATTTAGATGGTGTTCTGTTGTAGTTCACCAGGGTTTCTGCTATCTATCCTCTGATTTAGATGGATGTGTTCTGTTGTAGTTCACCAGGGTTTCTGCTATCTATCCTCTGATTCAGATGGATGTGTTCTGTTGTAGTTCACCAGGGTGTCTGCTATCTATCCTCTGATTCAGATGGATGTGTTCTGTTGTAGTTCACCAGGGTTTCTGCTATCGATCCTCTGATTTAGATGGATGTGTTCTGTTGTAGTTCACCAGGGTTTCTGCTATCTATCCTCTGATTCAGATGGATGTGTTCTGTTGTAGTTCACCAGGGTTTCTGCTATCTATCCTCTGATTCAGATGGTGTTCTGTTGTAGTTCACCAGGGTGTCTGCTATCTATCCTCTGATTTAGATGGATGTGTTCTGTTGTAGTTCACCAGGGTTTCTGCTATCGATCCTCTGATTTAGATGGATGTGTTCTGTTGTAGTTCACCAGGGTTTCTGCTATCGATCCTCTGATTTAGATGGATGTGTTCTGTTGTAGTTCACCAGGGTTTCTGCCATCTATCCTCTGATTTAGATGGATGTGTTCTGTTGTAGTTCACCAGGGTTTCTGCTATCTATCCTCTGATTTAGATGGTGTTCTGTTGTAGTTCACCAGGGTTTCTGCTATCTATCCTCTGATTCAGATGGATGTGTTCTGTTGTAGTTCACCAGGGTTTCTGCTATCTATCCTCTGATTCAGATGGATGTGTTCTGTTGTAGTTCACCAGGGTTTCTGCTATCTATCCTCTGATTTAGATGGTGTTCTGTTGTAGTTCACCAGGGTTTCTGCTATCGATCCTCTGATTTAGATGGATGTGTTCTGTTGTAGTTCACCAGGGTTTCTGCTATCTATCCTCTGATTCAGATGGTGTTCTGTTGTAGTTCACCAGGGTTTCTGCTATCTATCCTCTGATTCAGATGGATGTGTTCTGTTGTAGTTCACCAGGGTTTCTGCTATCTATCCTCTGATTTAGATGGATGTGTTCTGTTGTAGTTCACCAGGGTTTCTGCTATCGATCCTCTGATTTAGATGGTGTTCTGTTGTAGTTCACCAGGGTTTCTGCTATCTATCCTCTGATTTAGATGGTGTTCTGTTGTAGTTCACCAGGGTTTCTGCTATCTATCCTCTGATTTAGATGGATGTGTTCTGTTGTAGTTCACCAGGGTTTCTGCTATCTATCCTCTGATTTAGATGGATGTGTTCTGTTGTAGTTCACCAGGGTTTCTGCTATCGTACTACAGTATTCAGCTACAACCCGTTTTTCCAGGAGGCACAAAGACAGTCCATCACCCCCTGTTGCTCCATCAGACCAGACAAAGCCCATCACCCCCCTGTTGCTCCATCAGACCAGACAAAGCCCATCACCCCCTGTTGCTCCATCAGACCAGACAAAGCCCATCACCCCTTGTTGCTCCATCAGAGAAAACAAAGCCATATATTATATTCAGAAAATACATGGCTCTGGATGGAATGTATCACATTAGCACTGGTCTCAGAGTGCCTGTAAAATCCTTAATGTTAAACTCTTCTGACATATGGCGGTTTGATGATGCAGTTCTTCCCCTGCTCTTCCCAGGGTGGAAATAAACCGTGCACGTGAATAGACCAATATCAGCCGTGCACGTGACTGGAGCCGTGCCTAGCCGAGTCTCTGGACTTGTAGAACTGGTTTTCTTGGACAGCACGTATGTTTTTGTAAGGGAACATGGATTCCTTTGAAGGTTGTAAATCATTGGGTGGGTGACAGATGCTTGGGCATAGAGGAGAGACAAAGCAGCTTGGAATGCTGGATAAATCAGCCCAAATCTCAGCCATAAAAACATACTGGAGACAAAATAAAGGGAAAAACTAAACTTGGAAAGATGGAAACGTTTTGTTTTCTTTATCTGTTCTGGTGGGCTACCAGAGTCTTTTATCCTCTGTCTCGACTCTCGTTAATGTTAGCTGGAAGGTATGGAATGTTATGAGGAAGAATATGTGGTTGGTTGTTCAGAGTGGTAACACTTGTTAATCAGCAGGTTTCACACTCCCTCTCTTCTTGTTTGTGTTGTGGGAGAACACAGAGGTAACCCTAACATTACATCAGATGAGTGCAGCCGGTCGAGAGAATGGAGAGAGATAATGCTGAGAGAAAGAGAGGGGAAAAAGACAGAGGGAGAGAATGAGAGACAAGGGCAGGAAATGACCCTCGGGATGGGAGGGGCTTGAACAAGCTGTCTGGTACAGCCCACCTCTACTCTCCACAGCAAAACAATCGGATTGGAGAGTAATCTAGAGCACATGGCAGGTCCACTCGTAAGGCTATAGAAGCTTCATTCTCCAATGGTGAGCTGGGGTTTGGGGAGAGGGGGAGGAATTGCTCACACACAGAGGGTGCAGTGATGCTTGGGGTCAGGGGTCAGGAGAAGAGGTCAAAGGTGAAGAGTCAGAGGGTGAGGTCAGTTCTAGATGTAAACAGGTTGCTCCTGGGCAGTTAGCAAGCGGTACATGGCAGCTGGCATCGTCTTCATGTGGATCTGTGGACCCGAGAGAGAAAGAGGGAGAGAAAGTCAGAGGTGAAGAAAGAGAGTCATGCTGATCATATTTATGAGCCTCAACCCTAACCCCAGGCTCAATACCCTAACCTACCCCTAGACTCAACCCTAACCCTAGCCTCAATCCCCTAACCTAACCCTAGCCTCAACTCTAATCCTAGCATCAATACCCTAGCCTCAACCCTAACCCTAGCCTCAATACCCTAACCTAACCCTAGCCTCAACCCTAGCCTCAAACCCCTAACCTAACCTCAACCCTAACCCTAGCCTCAATACCCTAACCTAACCCTAGCCTCAATACCCTAACCTAACCCTAGGCTCAATACCCTAACCCCAGCCTCAATCCCCTAACCTAACCCTAGCCTCAAACCCCTAACCCTAGCCTCAACCCTAACCCTAGCCCCCATCCTAACCCCAGCCTCAACCCTAACCCCATCCTTAACCCTAACTCTAGCCTTAACCCTAACCTCAATACCCTAACCCTAACCTCAATACCCTAGCCTCAAACTAACCCTAGCTCAACCCTAACCTAGCCTCAACCCTAACCTAGCCTCAACCCTAACCCTAGGCTTAACCCCAGCCTCGACCCTAACCCCAGCCTCGACCCTAACCCCAGGCTCGACCCTAACCCCAGCCTCGACCCTAACCCCAGCCTCGACCCTAACCCCATCCTCGACCCTAACCCCATCCTCGACACTAACCTCAACCCTAACCCTAAAAGCTGAGACAGTAATAACCGATTCATACAAGTCTTGTTTATCTCTGGTAACATATTCTAGGGTTAGAAGCACAGGAGGACCTTTGCCCTGTGACCTCACCTCTCCCACGGCGTTGGACAGGATGTGGACAATCTTCTCGTGGGGCGTGGCCACTACGCTCTGGCTGTTGATCTCGATGATGCGGTGGCCAACCCTGACCCCTCCCCTCTCAGCGATGCCCCCTCGCATAAGGCTGCAGATCTGTTGGTGTGGAGGAGATGGTCCATAAAAGACTATTACATTCAGACATACAGCCATACAGACATAAAGACATTCAGCTTAAAGGTCCAATTCAGCCGTTTTTATCTCAATATCAAATCATTTCTGGGTAACAATTAAGTACATTACTGTGATTGTTTTCAATTAAAATGGTCAAAAAGAAACCTAAATTGCTTTTTAGCAAAGAGCAATTTCTCAAACAAGAATTTTGCTAGGACTGTCTGGGTGTGGTCAAAGTGGGGAGGGGGAAAAAAAAACTAGCTGTTATTGGCAGAAAGGTTTGGAACTCTTTCTTCTTGGTCTATTAACTAATTTATAGTCTGCTGATGTCACCAGGCAGACCAAAACTACATCCCACCAAAACAGACTGAAATTTCAGGTGGTCTTTTCAAACAGCTCTTACACTAAAAGGGCATTATCATCATTTTCACAATATTATTCCAACCTGATAGTGTGGAAACATATATAAAACACAGGGAACAAAAATGTGTTTTTGACTGCACTGGGCCTTTAAGATAAGATATACTTTTTTTAGTCCATACGTGGTAGAAATATGTCTTCTGTGCAACGAACACACAAAAAAAAAAAAAAGAAGAGAAATTGAACTTAAATTCAGCTATTCAGTTTCAGCAAAAACATGAGTCCATCACTTAAAGAGTTGCCACTACAATATACAGTACACAGTATACAGTACACAGTATAAAGTACACAGTACACAGTATAAAGTACACAGTACACAGTATAAAGTACACAGTACACACAAACAAACAAAATGTTATGATCTCAAAGCAAACAAAGTCAAGTGCCCAGTAAGTTTGGGGCTCATGACATCACTAGACAACACATGGTCTCCATGGCGATACCCACAATGCCATTCTGTACGCTGAAGCCCAGCTGGTATCTGAGGTCAGGTCGTCTGATGAGCACCGTGGTTACGGGAGGACACCTTACGATGTTCAGCTTGATACGAGACTGGTTCTTCAGACCCTGCACAGGAGAGGAGAGACAGGAGTCAGACCCTAACAGAGGTGAGATGTTCAGTTTGATACGAGACTGGTTCTTCAGACCTTGCACAGGAGAGGAGAGACAGGAGTCAGACCCTAACAGAGGTGAGATGTTCAGTTTGATACGAGACTGGTTCTTCAGACCCTGCACAGGAGAGGAGAGACAGGAGTCAGACCCTAACAGAGGTGAGATGTTCAGTTTGATACGAGACTGGTTCTTCAGACCCTGCACAGGAGAGGAGAGACAGGAGTCAGACCCTAACAGAGGTGAGAGATGGTCAGTTTGAAGGCACTGTAGATGTTGGCTGTGTGTACTGTCCTTGGCATTCACGTTCTTACGTAAAAGAGAATACGTCATTACAAGAGAATGAGAGTATACAGAGAGAGTGAGGAATGAAAGAACAGGATTGTATACAGAGATAGCGAGGAAAGAGAGAGCTGAGAAATAAAGGAAGCATGGCTGCGGGAACATGTTTTGGGGTGATATTTTAAATATTTTAAATTGTGATTTATTAGAGGGTACCCTCAGCCCCCCTACTTCCCGCGGCTATGAAAGGAAGGAGAGATATTGAGAAAAAATAGATAAACAGAGAGGTGTATGTCCTTTACTAGCCTCTAGGTAGACAGCGATAGTCTCACCAGAGAAAGAGAGTGTTGGAGAAGAAGAGAGAGAGAGAAGGAGAAAGGGGAAGGAGAGCGAGATGGAGGAGAGAGAGAGATAGAGGGAGGAATAGATTGATACCTTAATAATGGTCTGGCAAGTAGAGAGGTGTAGTCCTACCAGACTGGTTCTGTTGATGGAAGGAGAGAGGAAGAGAGAGAGAGACATAGAAGGGGGAGGAGAGGGATAGATAGGTACCTTAATGATAGTCTGGCATGTAGACAGGGGTAGTCCTACCAGACTGGTCCCGTTGATAGACATGATCTGGTCTCCGATGTTCAGACGACCAGACTTCTCAGATGGACCAGCATGCATCATGTTGGCGATGATGACTGTGGGCAGGATGGAGCCCCACCCACTCTCCACAATCACCACGCCCAGAATGTCACCCTTCTGCTTCTCAATGTAAACCTGGGGAGGCACAACCAATACATCTGTGTGTGTGTGTGTGTGTGTGTGTGTGTGTGTGTGTGTGTGTGTGTGTGTGTGTGTGTGTGTGTGTGTGTGTGTGTGTGTGTGTCGTGTGTGTCAGGGGAGAGCTCTGGACGTGTGTGTGTGTGTATGCTCAGTGACTGACAGACTCACATCTTTGCAGTTCTCAGACTTGGAGAAGTGTATGAGGTCATCATTGTACATGTCCTGAGTGTTGAGCAGATCACTGTATTCTCTCTGACTCAGGTCCTCTGGGTTGATGCCGTTAGCCCTCAAGAACTCCTGGTACGCCACACTAAAGGCCTGGCCTATAGACTGGGCTATCAGCTGGGCCTGGAGCGGGAAAGCGAGAGGGGGGGGGTGAGGGAAGAGGGATTGGGAAAGTGAGAGAAAGATGAAGAGAGGAAGAGATGGAGGGAGAGAGAAAGCGAGAGAGAGGGAGGGAAGGAATCAAGGTAGAGAGAGAGGGAGAGAGAGAAAGATGGAGGGAGGAGAGAGGAAGAGATGGAGAGAGGCAGAAAGTGAGAGAGAGAAGATAGAGAGGGAGGGAAGGAAGGGAAGGAAGGAGAGAGGGAGAGAAAGAGGGAGAGAGAGAAAGATGGAGAGGGAGAGAGGAGAGATGGAGAGGGAGAGAGGAAAGAGAGAGAGGGAAAATGATTAGAGGTACACAGGGTTTGTGAAAGAAGGAAAAATATAAGATGGTGAGAGAAGAGCATGATTAGTACATTTAATTGAAAAGGGATCATTTAAAGCTGTAATATGTAACTTCCTGGCAACACGAACAAATTCACATAGAAATGTGAGTTATAGATCTGTCATCCTCATTGAACACAAGTCTAAGAAGCGGTAGATCTGTTCTTTGTGCAGTATTTCATAAGCTTCCTGTTCTTTTACTTTCGGTTTCGTACACCAGCTTCAAACAGCTGAAAATACCATATTTTTGATTATTGACAAGATATTTCACAGCGGTTTAGATGGTACAATTATTCTCTATACTATACATTTCTTGTTTTGTCACACAAACTGAAATTAGCCAAACTATTAGAATTTTAGCAACCAGGAAGTGGCAGAGCACCTTTACAATCATAGTCTCTCTGAGAAACATATTCAACCAAAAACACAGAGAACCAGAATACCTGAGCCTACGCCTTCACTATGGTGAATCACTAAAACAATACAGAAATACACTACGGAAAAACAAGGAACAGCACGACAGAAAACAGCTCATTGTGATTGAAGAATCCATAGACTCTAACCACTTCTGGGAAAATTGGAAAACACTAAACAAACAACAACCACTTCTCCAACCTTTTCAGCCATATAACACATGACCAAGAGCGAAAACATATACATGATAATGTACAAATCTCAGAGTCAACTATTAAAGACTACCAGAACCCACTGGATTCTCCAATTGCATTGAATAACCTACAGGACAAAATACAAACCCTCCAACGCAAAAAGGCCTGTGGGTTGATGGTATGCTAAACTAAATGATAAAATATTCAGACCACAAATTCAAATGGGCTTTTCTTAAACTCTTTAACATTACACTCAGCTCTGGCATCTTCCCAAATATTTGGAACCAAGGTCTGATCATCCCAATCCACAGAAGTGGAGACAAATTTCACCCCAATAATTACTGTGGAATATGCGTTAGCAGCAATCTCTGAAAAATCCTCTGCAGTATCATCAATAGCAGACTCCAACATGTTGTGAAAATAATGTCCTGAGAAAATGTGAAATTGGCTTCTTATCAAAATACCGTATGACAGACCACGTATTCACCAGAAGCACCAGATCATCAGCAAACAGACATTTGAATTCAGATTCTAGTAGGGTGAGGCCGGGTGCTGCAGACTGTTCTAGTGCCCTCGCCAATTCAGCTATATATATATATATATATATGTATATATGTGTATATATATATATGTATATATGTGTATATATATATATGTATATATATATGTATGTATGTATGTATGTATGTATGTATGTATGTATGTATGTATGTATGTATGTATGTATGTATGTATATATGTATATATACATATATACATATATACATATATACATACATACATACATACATACATACATACATATGTATGTGTGTATATATCTATAAATACACACACACATACATACACATATATATATATATATATATATATATATATATATATATATATATATATTATATATATATATATATGTATATATGTGTGTGTATGTGTGTATATATATGTATATATGTGTGTGTATGTGTTATATATATATATATATATAGCTGAATTGGCGAGGGCACTAGAACAGTCTGCAGCACCCGGCCTCACCCTACTAGAATCTGAATTCAAATGTCTACTGTTTGCTGATGATCTGGTGCTTCTGTCACCAACCAAGAAGGGCCTACAGCAGCACCTAGATATTCTGCACAGATTCTGTCAGACCTGGGCCCTGACAGTAAATCTAAAAAATAATGGTTTTTCAAAAGAAGGTCCAGTAGCCAAGGCAACAAATATAATTTCTATCTAGACACCGTTGCCCTAGAGCACACAAAGGACTATACCTACCTCGGCCTAAACAGCCACACCACTGGTAACTTCCACAAAGCTGTGAACGATCTAAGAGACAAGGCAAGTAGGGCCTTCTATGCCATCAAAAGGAACATAAAACTCAACATACCAATTAGGATCTGGCTAAAAACACTTCAATCAGTTATAGAACACATTGCCCTCTATGGTTGTGAGGTCCGGGGTCCGCTCACCAACCAAAAATTCACAAAATGGGGGACACACACAATTGAGACTCTGCAAAAATATACTTTGTGTACAACACAAACCCCAAACAATGCCAGCAGAGCAGAAGTAGGACTATACACTAGTTATCAACATCCATTAAAAAAAAGCTGTTCAATTCTACAACAATCTAAAATGAAGTGATGCCCACACATTCCACCACAAAGCCCTCATCTACAGACAGAGGAACCTAGAGAAGAGTCCCCTCAGCTAGCTGGTTCTGGGACTCTTCACAAACAGACCCCACAGAGCCCCAGGACAGAAAACACATTTAGACTCAACCAAATTATGAGAAAGAAAAAAGATAGCTATTTGACACTCTATATAGAATCCACCAAAAAAACAAAGCAAATTGGAATGCTATCTGTCCCTAAACAGAGAGTACACATTGGCAGAATACCTGAACACCGTGATTGACACAAAATTAAGAAAATCCTTGACTATGTAGACTCAGTGAGCATAGACTTGCTATTGAGAGACCTGGATCTCGAGAGAAAACAGGCTATGTGCACACTGGCCACAAAAGGAGGTGGAAACTGAGCTGTACTTCCTAACCTCCTGCCAAATGTATGACCATATTAGATACCCATATTTCCCACAGATTACACAGACCCACAAAGAATTTTGAAACAAATCAAAGATTGATAAACTCCCATATCTGTTAGGTGAAATACCGCAGTGTTCCATCACAGCAGCAAGATTTGTGACCTGTTGCCATGACAAAAGGGCAGCCAGTGGAACACAAAAAACATTATAAATACCATCTATATTTGTCTGTTTATTTATCTTTCCTTACTATTCATACTACTATTTGCACATTGCTAAAACACTGTACATAGCTGATAATATAACACTTCAAATGTCTTTATCTTTTTGAAACCTTTTTGAGTGCAAAGAGAGAGAGAGAACCATTTGTACATCGTTACAACACTGTATATATACAATATGACATTTGTAATGTCTTTATTCTTTTCAAACTTCTCTGAGTGTAATGTTTACTGTTCATTTTTATTGTTTATTGCACTTTTGTATATTATCTACTTCACCTGCTTTGGCAATGTTAACATATGTTTCCCATGCCAATAAATCCTTTGAATTGAATTAAATTGGGAGAGAGAGAGAGAGAGAGAGAGAGAGAGAGAGAGAGAGAGAGAGAGAGAGTGAGGGAGAGAGTGAGGGAGAGAGTGAGGGAGAGAGTAGAGACAGATTGAGAGTGAGAGAGGGAGATTAAGGGAGAAAGAGACAAAGGGAGTGAGAGACAGATAGGGAGAGAGAGAGAGAGAGAGAGGATTAGACAGATGTTAGAGAGTAAGGGTAAAGAGAGATCCTCACATCCTCCGACTCAAAAACGTGGCAAATCATCTTGTACTGGCTTTGTTTCTCCTCCTGGTCAGGTTCAGACACCTCCACACTGTCCGTTGAGTCTGGGCGGGGCATACGGCGTCTCGCCATCAGAACCACGATGTTGCCGATGTCAGCGATGTAGGAGATGGTCCTCAGGGTGTGATCCATCATGGTCTCCTGGAGATAGAGGAGGGTCAGGGGTTAGGAGTGATAGGGTCAGGGGTCCATCGTGGTCTCCTGGAGATAGATAGAGGAGAAGGTTTGAGGTTAGGGGTCCATCATGGTCTCCTGGAGATAGAGGAGGGTCAGGGGTTAGGAGTGATAGGGTCAGGGGTCCATCATGGTCTCCTGGAGATAGAGGAGGGTCAGGGGTTAGGAGTGATAGGGTCAGGGGTCCATCATGGTCTCCTGGAGATAGATAGAGGAGAAGGTTTTCAGGTTTCTGTAGGTATCAATATTCAGCTCAATTGCAACTATTTCACAACCAATATTTCTTTGATATGGCTTTGAGACACATAGAGTGCGAAATGCGCAACGACCATTGTGAGTACATATACTATAGTCCTCATTAGGTATGTAGTAGGCTACAACAGCAACGTTACATTTTCTGTTATATTAATAGAGGACTGCTAACAGTGGGTATTATCTTTAGTGTTAGCCATCTAGCTGTTAGCCTCAAATAAATTTGCTATGACATAGTGCACATGAAGATGTAGGCAAATGTATATCAAATCAAATCTAAGTTTATTCGTCGTATACACAGTTTAGCAGGTGTTATAGCGGGTGTTATAGCAGGTGTTATAGTGGGTGCAGCAAAATGCTTATGTTACTGGCTCCTAACAAATGTAATCCAAATGTAATCTATACGTATCTACACCGGACGAATTTACACCAGATATACTAAAGAATGGTATGTATTGAACAACTCTAATGAACAACAAAATTTGTAAAATTATGGCGCCTTATTTAAACAGTATAATATAACAACAACACACTATTGTCAACCCAAAATCCATGACAATCACTTGATTAGGTCGCACATCAAAATATCTTGAAACATGCATGGAGAGAGAGAGAGAGAGACTTTTTGTCTTACTTTACTGAAACATTCTCATTTCATTTAAAACTCACAACCCAATGCCCCCCCCCCCCCTTAAAAATAAAACCAAAAATACATCCTGTAATGCATACATGTACCATACTCACCTTTCCAGCTACCACATGATACAAACCAACATCACAATACTCAAAACAATACCCACTCCTACAACCGTATATCCAAAACATCTTCCCCAGCTATACAGACAGCCCCCCAACACAGAATATCTCCTGAAACATCTTCCCCAGCTATACAGACAGCCCCCCAACACACCATATATCCTCAAACATCTTCCCCAGCTATACAGACAGCCCCCCAACACACCATATCTCCTGAAACATCTTCCCCAGCTATACAGACAGCCCCCCAACACACCATATCTCCTGAAACATCTTCCCCAGCTATACAGACAGCCCCCCCAACACACCATATCTCCTCAAACATCTTCCCCAGCTATACAGACAGCCCCCCAATACACCATATCTCCTGAAACATCTTCCCCAGCTATACAGACAGCCCCCCCAACACACCATATCTCCTGAAACATCTTCCCCAGCTATACAGACAGCCCCCCAACACACCATATCTCCTGAAACATCTTCCCCAGCTATACAGACAGCCCCCCAACACACCATATCTCCTGAAACATCTTCCCCAGCTATACAGACAGCCCCCCCAACACACCATATCTCCTGAAACATCTTCCCCAGCTATACAGACAGCCCCCCAACACACCATATCTCCTGAAACATCTCCCCCAGCTATACAGACAGCCCCCCAACACACCATATCTCCTGAAACATCTCCCCAGCTATACAGACAGCCCCCCAACACACCATTTCTCCTGAAACATCTCCACACTTTTTATCATTTTATAGAACAAACTCAACCCTAAGGCGCGCAGAGACCATCCCAATAAACAATAATAAAGGGTCTGTTATCCCCTCACCTTTGACCCTGTTCCTCCTTGTTAGCCAAATAGCTAACTTTGCCTGAGCAAACAGAAAATTCAACAAAACACATTTTGCCTTCTCCTTACTTGAATACCTGTGTCCCATTATGAACACCCCAACAGTAAAAACCACCCCCAGCCTCTCACACAGACATTCCAACAGAGACATTAGTGACATTAACCTGGTGCACACAGAAAACACATGAATCACAGTTTCTTTCATTACACAGAAAGGACACCCCTGCCTGACTACCGGTTCAACCCGTGCCAGCCAGCTGTTAGTGGCCAGGGCTCCATGTAGAACCCTCCACTGGAGGTCCCCTGACCTCTTTGGTACTGGGGGTTTGTAGAGCCCCCTCCATCTAAAACCCACCATACTCTCCGCCCCACATACCCCCTGCCACTGATGTGCCCTCACTCCTGTTAGGCTCCTAATATTCCTAACCTTAATGCAGAGGTTGTAGAGGGCTTTACCTCCCACCCCTTCAAACTCTCCCAGGCTCGGAGTGTTAAGATCTAGTCCTCCAAACAAGTCCTCCAGACCCCCTTGCCAGTGTCCAGTCACTGCCGTCACCTGCAGTGGCGGAAAACTTGGTGGCCCCTCTCCCCTTACCAGCTCAGACAGTGCCTCCTGGACCTCCTCCAGGAATCTCTCCAGCAGCCTAAGAGACGTTATTCCTGTTTGCTGTGCCAAGACTTCCGGGCTTTTCCACCCCTCCTCTCCCAGCAGTCGCAGGTCACCCAGCCTTTGTACACCCCCTGCCATCAGTTGCCTCTGCAGGGTGGCCGACTGGACCGATCTCAAAGGAATGGCTGGGTTGTGGAAGATAGGCTCCTCCCACACCCACAGCCCAGGCTCCACACCCCCTTCTCGTGTGGGCCTTAGCAGCTGCCAGGCCCTCAGCATTGCAGAGTAAAAATCTGAGAGACCTGCTGTACTCAGCCTCTCCAGCTTCATGAGGAACAGCTGCCGGTCCAACCCTAATCTGCCAGCTCTCCTCAGCAGCGCGCATGCTGGTTCCCTCCAGCCAACATCAGTATGGTACAGCAGTCTCTGCACCGTCTTTAGCCGGAAAGCAGCCACCCTGCTCTCAAGTTCCACCAGGCCCTGTCCTCCTTCGTGGACGGTCATATACAACACTGCCGCCCTCAGCCAGTGATGGCCCGACCAGAAGAAGTCCACCAGCTTGCGTTGCAGGTCTGCGAGCAGACCGGCGGGGGGGTTGAGGACAGCCAGTTTATGCCACAGGGAAGATGCCACCAGGTTGTTAATTATCAGCACCCTCCCTCTATATGACACTTGGGACAGGAGCCACCCCCTCCTGGCCAGTCTTGACACCTGTCATGACATTGCCCTCTTTGAGTACAGGGAGCACAGTTGACTCCCTCCCCCTTGCACCATCCCCCTACCTACCTCTCCCTACCCAGGCCCGGTGAAGGCGGTCATAAATTCCAAAGGAAATGTCCTGCCGCCTGGCCCAGTTGAGACACAGAGATGTTTCATAGAGATAAAAGGAAATTCTTCCAACTCACAGAATTGGGGAACCGAACGACATTTATGTTCTGGAGAAGGTATAAAAGATCGGTGAAGAATCCAGCTACGAACTGGTCCGCTTGGTACAATTTTGTGATACTCAGAAGAGACAATATAGCCATATTAACATAATGCTGTTTATATAATAGCCTCAGCTATGGGACTTGCATCTAAATGGTTGTATAAAATGTATTAATAAGGATAAAGCTATTTGTAATACGTTGAGATGCTATGTACTGATGTTAATGTGATAGAATGTATTTCTGTTCAAAGCTTAAATCAGTCATCGGCACGCCCCCAGGGACACAGACAGGACCAGGCGTCATGTGACAAGCCTGTTCTATGTTCACGTATAAAACCCCCACCCTGATTTACTTTCTTCAGACCAGCTTACCTCAGAAGAGAGAGCCAAGGTTTGACCATCCAATTCCTCTACTGAAAGTTAACTATACCACGTGGTTAAACTTTTAGACTATCGAGACCGACAGAATAATAACAAGTCTTTGATATTAATTAATAGTCTGCAACTAGAAATTATATCATTGAACGTGAAGACCGACAAAACATCCATTCTATAACGTCATTAACCTGTTGGGGCTAGGGGGCAGTATTTTCACGGCTGGATAAAAAAACGTACCCGATTTAATCTGGTTACTAATCCTACCCAGTAACTAGAATATGCATATACTTATTATATATGGATAGAAAACACCCTAAAGTTTCTAAAACTGTTTGAATGGTGTCTGTGAGTATAACAGAACTCATTTGGCAGGCAAAACCCTGAGACATTTTCTGACAGGAAGTGGATACCTGATGTGTTGAATTACCTTTAAGCCTATGCCATTGAAACACACAGGGGTTGATTAATGTTTTGGCACTTCCTATTGCTTCCACTAGATGTCACCAGCCTTTACAAAGTGTTTTGAGTCTTTTACTGTGAGATCTGACCGAACAAGAGCCATGGAACGGTGATGGCCGATTAGACTCTGGCGCGAGTTCATGTTGGGTACCCTCGTTCCAATACGTTATAAAAGAGAATGCATTCGTCCACCTTGAATATTATTCATGTTCTGGTTAAAAAGGCACTAATGATTTATGCTATACAACGTTTGACATGTTTGAACGAACGTAAATATATTTTTTCCCCTCGTTCATGACGAGAAGTCCGGCTGGCTTAGATCATGTGCTAACAACACGGAGCTTTTTGGATATAAATGATGAGCTTTTTTGAACAAAACTACATTCGTTATGGACCTGGGATTCCTGGAAGTGACATCTGATGAAGAGAATCAAAGGTAATGGATTATTTACATAGTATTTTCGATTTTAGATCTCTCCAACATGGCCGTTTGTCTGTATAGCAAAGCATATTTTTCTGGGCGCAGTGCTCAGATTATTGCAAAGTGTGATTTCCCAGTAAGGTTATTTTTAAATCTGGCAAGTTGATTGCGTTCAAGAGATGTAAATCTATAATTCTTTAAATGACAATATAATATTTTACCAATGTTTTCTAATTTTAATTATTTAATTTGTGGTGCTGACTTGACTGCCGGTTATTGGAGGGAAACGATTTCCTCAACATCAATGCCATAGTAAAACGCTGTTTTTGGATATAAATATGAACTTGATAGAACAAAAAATGCATGCATTGTCTAACATAATGTCCTAGGAGTGTCATCTGATGGAGATTGTAAAAGGTTAGTGCATCATTTTAGCTGGTTTTATGGTTTTGGTGACGCCTGTCTTTGAATTGACAAAACATTACACACAGCTATTGTCAATGTACTCTCCTAACATAATCTAACTTTATGCTTTCGCCGTAAAACCTTTTTGAAATCGGACAACGTGGTTAGATTAAGGAGATGTTTATCTTTCAAAGGGTGTAAGATAGTTGTATGTTTGAAAAATTTGAATTTTGACATTTATTTGGTTTCAAATTTGCCGCTCTTGAAATGCACCTGCTGTTGATAGGGTGCACCACGGGTGGCACGCTAGCGTCCCACATAGCCCCAAGAAGTTAATGAATGTCGCTTTGAAAGATCCATTCTAACCGAGAGAGAGAGAGAAAACACTCCAACAGAACAACTCTCCAACAAGGATCCCGACGACACACTGAGCGTAAATATATATTGATTGCAATTGTTCCCGAATGAGTGAGCGTTCATGTGCAAAGGATTAGCATATCAATTGTTAATATTAATGAACTCTGTGTGCCTCTTCAGCTGCCCTTTATGACCCTTTGTTTAACAAGACACCAGCCATGCCTGTTTAGCCCACTAGGGCACATTACTCTACCAATTCTTTGTGACGATAATTACTGTTTGTATGCTTTCTGTGAATTACTTAGTTTAGTAAATAAATGATTTTAAGACAATTGATGTATGGATGACTTTAGTAAAGGCTGGATTCGTGCAGATACAACAATTTACGACGTTTGGAATGAGACTGGACGCGAGGTAAAATACACCATTTAAACCAGAAGATAATCGGTCTATACTATAATATAATATATAATGTTATAATATAGGAAAGTTATATTAGGAAAATTATAACTTTGTAATCTGAATATTTTCCTTGGTGCCCTGATCTCCTAGTTAATTACAGTTAAACGATTAATCAGTTTAATCGCGTAATAATAATTACAGGGAGTTAATTGATAAACATGTCTTCAGTTTAATGGTGCCCAAAGACACGACACACCACTGCCTGTGACAGCCCCTCCCAGTTCTTCCTGACCCACTTCTCCGAGTCCAGGTACACCCCCAACACTTTAAGCCCTTCACAACCCCACTGCACACTCCCTGGAAGCAGAGGAGGAGCCCTATCCCCCCATGCCCCACATAACAGAGCTTTGCTCTTGCCCCAGTTTACCTTAGCTGATGAAGCTCCCTCATACACCTTCAGACTAGTCTCTAGTGCCTGCATATCTAGACCATCCCTGACCATCACAGAAACATCATCTGCATATGCTGACACTGCTATTCCTGTCACCATTTCTATGCCTCTCCAGTACACTCCCTGCAGTCTCCTGCGTAGCAGTCCTAAAAAAGGCTCAATGGCTAGTGTGTATAACTGCCCAGATAGAGGGCATCCTTGTCTAATGCCCCGCCTCACCCAGACTGGCCTACTGAGCCCCCCTCCCACCTTAACCATACATGATGCCCCAGCATACAATAGCTTCACACAGGTCAAAAAACTCTTCCCAAACCCAAACATCACATTAAACAGATACTCATGGTCCACTCTATCAAAAGCCTTGTCTTGATCTAAAGAGACCAGTCCAAAGTTCACATTAGAACCTCTCGACAAGTCCAACATGTCCCTAATTAAGAACAAGTTGTCCGTGATTGAGCGTCCCGGTACACAATATGTTTGGTCCTTATGTACTATCGAGTCCAAATGGGACTCTTGTAGTCCGCACAGAGTAATGCCACAGGCCTCCAGTTCTTAAGTTCACACAAGTCCCCCTTTTTTGGGCAGGAGAGTCAGAGCCGCCCGACGGCAGCTCATCGGCAACTCTCCTACCCCGATGCATTCACGCAACACGCAAAAGAAGTCCTGTCCAATTATTCCCCAGAATTTTTTATAAAACTCCACTGAGAGTCCATCAACCCCCGGTGCACGACCGGGGGACATCTGGGTTATGGCCTCTGCCAGTTCATGGGACAACAGAGGAATGTCCATTTCATCCCTCTGTGCCAGAGAGAGTTTAGGGAGTCCTGCGAACAAGACCTGAGCACACAAAGGATCACACACTTCTGCCCTATACAATTCAGTATAAAACTCCACAGTCCGCTCCCGCATCTCACCCACCACAGAGGTCACCCGCCCATCAGACAGCCGTAGACAATGCATGCCCTTGGCTTCACTGCTCTGTCTTTCCAAACCAAAGAAGAAGGAGCTGGGAGCATCCATCTCCTTGAGCATGGAGAACCTAGCTCTTACAAGTGCTCCCTTTGCTTTAACCTGGAAAAAACTGCCCAGGTCCCTACGTAATTCAGCTAAATTAGCCTGGAGGCCTACATTGCCTTGCCCCACCATATCTACCTCCATCTCGCTAATACACCGCTCTAGTTCCCCCAATACTCTCCTAGCCTCTGAGGATGAGAGAGCTGTGTACTGTTGACAGAAAAGCCGAATTTGGACTTTCCCCACATCCCACCATTGACTCAGAGACTCACACTCCTCTCTTCGCTGCCTCCACCTTTCCCAAAAGGTCTGGAAACCTGCGCAAAAAGTGGCATCTTGTAAGAGCTTTACATTGAACTTCCAATAGGATGCCTGCCGGGACCCTGGTGAAATAGACAGCCGAGCCATGGTTATGTGATGATCGGAGAACCACACTGGGAGAATGGTAGCGCCCAACAGCCTATTGCTCCGATTCCTAGACATATAAAAACGATCAAGTCGGGCTGCACTCACCCTAGCCCCAAAAACCTTCACCCATGTGTACGGTCTTGTGTTTGGATGTTCAGTTCTCCAAACATCCACTAGGTCGAACTGATTAATAATGTCCCTTAACACTCCCACTGACACTGAATGAGGCTCTTCCCCATTTCTGTCTTTTGTAAAATCCATTGTTCAGTTCCAGTCCCCTCCGACCACCAGCGTCTCCTCAGGCGCTACCTGTGAGAGTTCCTGTCTAAGACTCCCAAATAGAACCCCTCTTTCTCTCCCTCTATTAGGCGCATATACATTTATAAAGACAAAACCCATGTTGTTAATTTCTGCTTTAACAACAAGGAGGCTACCCCTACACACCTCCTTTGAGGAGAAAATCTTTACAGACAGACCCGGTGCAAAAAGGACTGCCACTCCTGCACTAAGATTTGTCCCATGGCTCAACACACTTGCCCCTTTCCACCAGAGCCCCCAATCGACTTCATTCAACACATCACTATGTGTCTCCTGCAGAAACAACACCTGTACTTTTTTTTGTTTTACATATTCACCCAACACACCTCTTTCTCGCATCTCTGATGCCATTTATATTGAGCGAGCCTACCCGTAGAGTCTCCATAAGAAGTGGGAGAAAAGCCAGCAGAGAAAAAGACCAATAGCAAAGCTCAAAAAGCCCCAGTGTCAGAAAGAAGTTAAACATCTAAACAGTGTCTGATGGTAAACCCTTACGCACTGTTGTGACCCACTTCCTCAACCTAAACCGTTTCCTGGGTGAGAGGACACCATGCCCTTCATTTTTCACAGCATGTTGTATTGATCGTACAAACTTTCTTGGATCAGGGAAAAAAGCCTCAAGATTAACTTTTTTCCCCTTGGTCTCATTCAGGAACCTTGTCAGTTCTCTCAACGTGTACTTAGACCCCTCTGCTTGACTGGCTGTCAGCTCCGGGCCTATTGAAGAGGAGTCTGAAAAAAATAACTCCTCATCCTCTTCCTCAGACTCACTTTCCTCCTCATCTCTATCTCCCACCCTGACCACCTGCTCTTCCTCTCTGGTCAGGGCCTCCCCCACAGCAACAAGCAAAGTTTCCATTGTGCTTTTAACCACACCCTTTTTCCTTTTCCGCTTGACACCCTCCTCCCCCCCTCCTAGTCTCTTACACTTCCCCACTATACTCTCCTCATCCACTAGCATAACCTGACTAGACCCAGCATCATCTACACCACCCTCCATAGCATGACTAGGCCCAGCCTCATCTACACCACCCTCCATAGCATGACTAGGCCCAGCATCATTTACACCATCCTCCATATCATAACTAAGCCCAGCCTCAGCTACCCCACCATCTCTAGCCTGACTAGACCCAGCCTCCGCTACCCCACCATCTCTAGCCTGACTAGGCCCAGCCTCATCTACACCACCCTCCATAGCATGACTAGGCCCAGCATCATTTACACCATCCTCCATATCATAACTAAGCCCAGCCTCAGCTACACCACCATCTCTAGCCTGACTAGACCCAGCCTCCGCTACCCCACCATCTCTAGCCTGACTAGGCCCAGCCTCCGCTACACCACCATCCCTTGCATGACTAGGCCCAGCCTCAGCTACCCCACCATCTCTAGCCTGACTAGACCCAGCCTCAGCTACCCCACCATCTCTAGCCTGACTAGGCTCAGCCTCCGCTACCCCACCATCTCTAGCCTGACTAGGCCCAGCCTCCGCTACACCACCATCCCTTGCATGACTAGGCCCAGCCTCAGCTACCCCACCATCTCTAGCCTGACTAGACCCAGCCTCTGCTACCCCACCATCTCTAGCCTGACTAGACCCAGCCTCAGCTACCCCACCATCTCTAGCCTGACTAGACCCAGCCTCCGCTACCCCACCATCTCTAGCCTGACTAGACCCAGCCTCCACTACCCCACCATCTCTAGCCTGACTAGACCCAGCCTCAGCTACCCCACCATCTCTAGCCTGACTAGACCCAGCCTCCGCTACCCCACCATCTCTAGCCTGACTAGACCCAGCCTCCGCTACCCCGCCATCTCTAGCCTGACTAGACCCAGCCTCCTCTAACCCCACCATCCATAGCCTGACTAGACCCAGCCTCCTCTACCCCACCATCTCTAGCCTGACTAGACCCAGCCTCAACTGCACCACCATCTCTAGCCTGACTAGACCCAGCCTCCGCTACCCCACCATCTCTAGCCTGACTAGACCCAGCCTCAGCTACCCCACCATCTCTAGCCTGACTAGACCCAGCCTCAGCTACCCCACCATCTCTAGCCTGACTAGACCCAGCCTCCGCTACCCCACCATCTCTAGCCTGACTAGACCCAGCCTCAGCTACACCACCATCTCTAGCCTGACTAGACCCAGCCTCCGCTACCCCACCATCTCTAGCCTGACTAGACCCAGCCTCCGCTACCCCGCCATCTCTAGCCTGACTAGACCCAGCCTCCTCTACCCCACCATCCATAGCCTGACTAGACCCAGCCTCCTCTACCCCACCATCTCTAGCCTGACTAGACCCAGCCTCATCTGCACCACCATCTCTAGCCTGACTAGACCCAGCCTCCACTACCCCACCATCTCTAGCCTGACTAGACCCAGCCTCTGCTACCCCACCATCTCTAGCCTGACTAGACCCAGCCTCAGCTACCCCACCATCTCTAGCCTGACTAGACCCAGCCTCAGCTACCCCACCATCTCTAGCCTGACTAGACCCAGCCTCCGCTACAGCACCATCTCTAGCCTGAGAGAGAGAAAGAGAAAGAGAGACAGAGAGAGAAAGAGAAAGAGAGAGAGTACCTGTGAGCGTACCTGAGAGTCAGCGTTGAGGACTTTGATTCTCTGGGTGGAGATGAAGAGATCCACCTCTGTCATGGGCTGGGCCTCACCCTCTGGAGTCTGCTTAGAGACACACACACATACAGGCCCGGGCATATTCACACACACACACACACACATATACAGAGCACACAGACAGGGACACAGAGCACACAGACAGGGACACAGAGCACACAGACAGGGACACAGAAAAAGACAGAGACAGAACAGGGCAAATGAGCATCGAGTCTATTAGATCAGTACTGATGAGAGTTAGTCCAGTATTAGATCAGTACTGATGAGAGTTAGTCCAGTATTAGATCAGTACTGATGAGAGTTAGTCCAGTATTAGATCAGTACTGATGGAGTTAGTCCAGTATTAGATCAGTACTGATGAGAGTTAGTCCAGTATTAGATCAGTACTGATGAGAGTTAGTCCAGTATTAGATCAGTACTGATGAGAGTTAGTCCAGTATTAGATCAGTACTGATGAGAGTTAGTCCAGTATTAGATCAGTACTGATGAGTTAGTCCAGTATTAGATCAGTACTGATGAGAGTTAGTCCAGTATTAGATCAGTACTGATGAGAGTTAGTCCAGTATTAGATCAGTACTGATGAGAGTTAGTCCAGTATTAGATCAGTACTGATGAGAGTTAGTCCAGTATTAGAGCAGTACTGATGAGAGTTAGTCCAGTATTAGAGCAGTACTGATGAGAGTTAGTCCAGTATTAGATCAGTACTGATGAGTTAGTCCAGTATTAGAGCAGTACTGATGAGAGTTAGTCCAGTATTAGATCAGTACTGATGAGAGTTAGTCCAGTATTAGATCAGTACTGATGAGAGTTAGTCCAGTATTAGATCAGTACTGATGAGAGTTAGTCCAGTATTAGATCAGTACTGATGAGAGTTAGTCCAGTATTAGATCAGTACTGATGAGAGTTAGTCCAGTATTAGATCAGTACTGATGAGAGTTAGTCCAGTATTAGATCAGTACTGATGAGTTAGTCCAGTATTAGAGCAGTACTGATGAGAGTTAGTCCAGTATTAGATCAGTACTGATGAGAGTTAGTCCAGTATTAGATCAGTACTGATGAGAGTTAGTCCAGTATTAGATCAGTACTGATGAGAGTTAGTCCAGTATTAGAGCAGTACTGATGAGAGTTAGTCCAGTATTAGATCAGT
Organism: Salmo salar; assembly: GCF_905237065.1. Taxonomy (NCBI): domain Eukaryota; kingdom Metazoa; phylum Chordata; class Actinopteri; order Salmoniformes; family Salmonidae; genus Salmo; species Salmo salar. Next base: position 1,781,120 of record NC_059456.1, read on the forward strand.
ACTGATGAGTTAGTCCAGTATTAGAGCAGTACTGATGAGAGTTAGTCCAGTATTAGAGCAGTACTGATGAGAGTTAGTCCAGTATTAGAGCAGTACTGATGGAGTTAGTCCAGTATTAGAGCAGTACTGATGAGAGTTAGTCCAGTATTAGATCAGTACTGATGAGAGTTAGTCCAGTATTAGAGCAGTACTGATGAGAGTTAGTCCAGTATTAGAGCAGTACTGATGAGAGTTAGTCCAGTATTAGAGCAGTACTGATGAGAGTTAGTCCAGTATTAGAGCAGTACTGATGAGTTAGTCCAGTATTAGAGCAGTACTGATGAGAGTTAGTCCAGTATTAGAGCAGTACTGATGAGAGTTAGTCCAGTATTAGAGCAGTACTGATGAGAGTTAGTCCAGTATTAGAGCAGTACTGATTAGTTAGTCCAGTATTAGAGCAGTACTGATGAGAGTTAGTCCAGTATTAGAGCAGTGCTGATGAGAGTTAGTCCAGTATTAGAGCAGTACTGATGAGAGTTAGTCCAGTATTAGAGCAGTACTGACAAGAGTTAGTCCAGTATTAGGGCAGTACTGATGAGAGTTAGTCCAGTATTACCATCCCACAACTAGACAGTGGTTAGAGACAGTCCACACCTACCAGAGATAACACCTACCAGAGATAACACTAAAGGAAAACACCAGCAATAAGATTTTGATCAACCAGAAGCGTTGAGGTAAGGTTCAGAAGGTTGCAGACAGAGTTCTTGTTTTCCTTCAGTGTGACTCTGGCCTGTACAGCACATTCAGAGTTAGTTCAGTACAGTCTCTCTATAGGAGGTAGAGAGACTGGTGTTAGTTCAGTACAGTCTCTCTATAGGTAGTAGAGAGACTGGTGTTAGTTCAGTACAGTCTCTCAATAGGTAGTAGAGAGACTGGTGTTAGTTCAGTACAGTCTCTCAATAGGTAGTAGAGAGACTGGTGTTAGTTCAGTACAGTCTCAATATAGGTAGTAGAGAGACTGGTGTTAGTTCAGTACAGTCTCTCTATAGGTAGTAGAGAGACTGGTGTTAGTTCAGTACAGTCTCTCTATAGGTAGTAGAGAGACTGGTGTTAGTTCAGTACAGTCTCTCTATAGGTAGTAGAGAGACTGGTGTTAGTTCAGTACAGTCTCTCTATAGGTAGCAGAGAGACTGGTGTTAGTTCAGTACAGTCTCTCTATAGGTAGTAGAGAGACTGGTGTTAGTTCAGTACAGTCTCTCTATAGGTAGTAGAGAGACTGGTGTTAGTTCAGTACAGTCTCTCTATAGGTAGCAGAGAGACTGGTGTTAGTTCAGTACAGTCTCTCTATAGGTAGCAGAGAGACTGGTGTTAGTTCAGTACAGTCTCTCTATAGGTAGCAGAGAGACTGGTGTCTATAGAGAGACTGGTGTTAGTTCAGTATAGTCTCTCTATAGGTAGTAGAGAGACTGGTGTTAGTTCAGTACAGTCTCTATATAGGTAGTAGAGAGACTGGTGTTAGTTCAGTACAGCCTCTCTATAGGTAGCAGAGAGACTGGTGTTAGTTCAGTACAGTCTCTCTATAGGTAGTAGATAGACTGGTGTTAGTTCAGTACAGTCTCTCTACAGGTAGCAGAGAGACTGGTGTTATTTCAGTACAGTCTCTCTATAGGTAGTAGAGAGACTGGTGTTAGTTCAGAACAGTCTCTCTATAGGTAGCAGAGAGACTGGTGTTAGTTCAGTACAGTCTCTCTATAGGTAGTAGAGAGACTGGTGTTAGTTCAGTACAGTCTCTCTATAGGTAGTAGAGAGACTGGTGTCTATAGAGAGACTGGTGTTAGTTCAGTACAGTCTCTCTATAGGTAGTAGAGAGACTGGTGTTAGTTCAGAACAGTCTCTCTATAGGTAGCAGAGAGACTGGTGTTAGTTCAGTACAGTCTCTCTATAGGTATTAGAGAGACTGGTGTTAGTTCAGTACAGTCTCTCTATAGGTAGTAGAGAGACTGGTGTTAGTTCAGTAGTCTCTCAATAGGTAGTAGAGAGACTGGTGTTAGTTCAGTACAGTCTCTATATAGTTAGTAGAGAGACTGGTGTTAGTTCAGTACAGTCTCTCTATAGGAGGTAGAGAGACTGGTGTTAGTTCAGTATAGTCTCTCTATAGGTAGTAGAGAGACTGGTGTTAGTTCAGTACAGTCTCTCTATAGGTAGCAGAGAGACCGGTGTCTATAGAGAGACTGGTGTTAGTTCAGTATAGTCTCTCTATAGGTAGTAGAGAGACTGGTGTTAGTTCAGTACAGTCTCTCAATAGGTAGTAGAGAGACTGGTGTTAGTTCAGTACAGTCTCTCAATAGGTAGTAGAGAGACTGGTGTTAGTTCAGTACAGTCTCAATATAGGTAGTAGAGAGACTGGTGTTAGTTCAGTACAGTCTCTCTATAGGTAGCAGAGAGACTGGTGTCTATAGAGAGACTGGTGTTAGTTCAGTACAGTCTCTCTATAGGTAGTAGAGAGACTGGTGTTAGTTCAGTACAGTCTCTATATAGGTAGCAGAGAGACTGGTGTTAGTTCAGTACAGTCTCTATATAGGTAGTAGAGAGACTGGTGTTAGTTCAGTATAGTCTCTCTATAGGTAGTAGAGAGACTGGTGTTAGTTCAGTACAGTCTCTCTATAGGTAGCAGAGAGACTGGTGTTAGTTCAGTACAGTCTCTCTATAGGTAGTAGAGAGACTGGTGTTAGTTCAGTACAGTCTCTCTATAGGTAGCAGAGAGACTGGTGTTAGTTCAGTACAGTCTCTCTATAGGTAGCAGAGAGACTGGTGTTAGTTCAGTACAGTCTCTCTATAGGTAGTACAGAGACTGGTGTTAGTTCAGTACAGTCTCTCTATAGGTAGTAGAGAGAATGGTGTTAGTTCAGTACAGTCTCTCTATAGGTAGTAGAGAGACTGGTGTCTATAGAGAGACTGGTGTTAGTTCAGTACAGTCTCTCTATAGGTAGTAGAGAGACTGGTGTTAGTTCAGTATAGTCTCTCTATAGGTAGTAGAGAGACTGGTGTAAGTTCAGTACAGTCTCTCTATGGGTAGCAGAGAGACTGGTGTTAGTTCAGTACAGTCTCTCTATAGGTAGCAGAGAGACTGGTGTTAGTTCAGTATAGTCTCTCTATAGGTAGCAGAGAGACTGGTGTCTATAGAGAGACTGGTGTTAGTTCAGTACAGTCTCTCTATAGGTAGTAGAGAGACTGGTGTTAGTTCAGTATAGTCTCTCTATAGGTAGTAGAGAGACTGGTGTAAGTTCAGTACAGTCTCTATATAGGTAGTAGAGAGACTGGTGTTAGTTCAGTACAGTCTCTCTATAGGTAGCAGAGAGACTGGTGTTAGTTCAGTACAGTCTCTCTATAGGTAGTAGAGAGACTGGTGTTAGTTCAGTACAGTCTCTCTATAGGTAGTAGAGAGACTGGTGTTAGTTCAGTACAGTCTCTATATAGGTAGTAGAGAGACTGGTGTTAGTTCAGTACAGTCTCTCTATAGGTAGTAGAGAGACTGGTGTTAGTTCAGTATAGTCTCTCTATAGGTAGCAGAGAGACTGGTGTTAGTTCAGTACAGTCTCTCTATAGGTAGTAGAGAGACTGGTGTTAGTTCAGTACAGTCTCTATATAGGTAGTAGAGAGACTGGTGTTAGTTCAGTACAGTCTCTATATAGGTAGCAGAGAGACTGGTGTTAGTTCAGTACAGTCTCTCTATAGGTAGCAGAGAGACTGGTGTTAGTTCAGTATAGTCTCTCTATAGGTAGTAGAGAGACTGGTGTTAGTTCAGTACAGTCTCTCTATAGGTAGCAGAGAGACTGGTGTTAGTTCAGTACAGTCTCTCTATAGGTAGTAGAGAGACTGGTGTTAGTTCAGTACAGTCTCTCTATAGGTAGTAGAGAGACTGGTGTTAGTTCAGTACAGTCTCTCTATAGGTAGCAGAGAGACTGGTGTTAGATCAGTACAGTCTCTCTATAGGTAGTAGAGAGACTGGTGTTAGTTCAGTACAGTCTCTCTATAGGTAGTAGAGAGACTGGTGTTAGTTCATTACAGTCTCTCTATAGGTAGTAGAGAGACTGGTGTTAGTTCAGTACAGTCTCTCTATAGGTAGTAGAGAGACTGGTGTTAGTTCAGTACAGTCTCTCTATAGGTAGTAGAGAGACTGGTGTTAGTTCAGTACAGTCTCTCTATAGGTAGTAGAGAGACTGGTGTCTATAGAGAGACTGGTGTTAGTTCAGTACAGTCTCTATAGGTAGTAGAGAGACTGGTGTTAGTTCAGTACAGTCTCTCTATAGGTAGTAGAGAGACTGGTGTTAGTTCAGTACAGTCTCTCTATAGGTAGTAGAGAGACTGGTGTTAGTTCAGTACAGTCTCTCTATAGGTAGCAGAGAGACTGGTGTCTATAGAGAGACTGGTGTGAGTTCAGTATAGTCTCTCTATAGGTAGTAGAGAGACTGGTGTTAGTTCAGTACCAGTCTCTATAGGTAGTAGAGAGACTGGTGTTAGTTCAGTACAGTCTCTCTATAGGTAGTAGAGAGACTGGTGTTAGTTCAGTACAGTCTCTCTATAGGTAGTAGAGAGACTGGTGTTAGTTCAGTACAGTCTCTCTATAGGTAGCAGAGAGACTGGTGTCTATAGAGAGACTGGTGTGAGTTCAGTATAGTCTCTCTATAGGTAGTAGAGAGACTGGTGTTAGTTCAGTACCATCTCTATATAGGTAGTAGAGAGACTGGTGTTAGTTCAGTACAGTCTCTCTATAGGTAGCAGAGAGACTGGTGTTAGTTCAGTACAGTCTCTCTATAGGTAGCAGAGAGACTGGTGTTAGTTCAGTATAGTCTCTCTATAGGTAGTAGAGAGACTGGTGTTAGTTCAGTATAGTCTCTCTATAGGTAGTAGAGAGACTGGTGTTAGTTCAGTACAGTCTCTCTATAGGTAGTAGAGAGACTGGTGTTAGTTCAGTACAGTCTCTCTATAGGTAGTAGAGAGACTGGTGTTAGTTCAGTATAGTCTCTCTATAGGTAGTAGAGAGACTGGTGTCTATAGAGAGACTGGTGTTAGTTCAGTACAGTCTCTCTATAGGTAGTAGAGAGACTGGTGTTAGTTCAGTACAGTCTCTATATAGGTAGTAGAGAGACTGGTGTTAGTTCAGTACAGTCTCTCTATAGGTAGTAGAGAGACTGGTGTTAGTTCAGTACAGTCTCTCTATAGGTAGTAGAGAGACTGGTGTTAGTTCAGTATAGTATCTCTATAGGTAGTAGAGAGACTGGTGTCTATAGAGAGACTGGTGTTAGTTCAGTATAGTCTCTCTATAGGTAGCAGAGAGACTGGTGTTAGTTCAGTACAGTCTCTCTATAGGTAGTAGAGAGACTGGTGTTAGTTCAGTACAGTCTCTCTATAGGTAGTAGAGAGACTGGTGTTAGTTCAGTACAGTCTCTATATAGGTAGTAGAGAGACTGGTGTTAGTTCAGTACAGTCTCTCTATAGGTAGTAGAGAGACTGGTGTTAGTTCAGTACAGTCTCTCTATAGGTAGCAGCGAGACTGGTGTTAGTTCAGTATAGTCTCTCTATAGGTAGTAGAGAGACTGGTGTTAGTTCAGTACAGTCTCTCTATAGGTAGCAGAGAGACTGGTGTTAGTTCAGTACAGTCTCTCTATAGGTAGTAGAGAGACTGGTGTTAGTTCAGTACAGTCTCTCTATAGGTAGTAGAGAGACTGGTGTTAGTTCAGTACAGTCTCTCTATAGGTAGCAGAGAGACTGGTGTTAGATCAGTACAGTCTCTCTATAGGTAGTAGAGAGACTGGTGTTAGTTCAGTACAGTCTCTCTATAGGTAGTAGAGAGACTGGTGTTAGTTCAGTACAGTCTCTATAGGTAGTAGAGAGACTGGTGTTAGTTCAGTACAGTCTCTCTATAGGTAGTAGAGAGACTGGTGTTAGTTCAGTACAGTCTCTCTATAGGTAGTAGAGAGACTGGTGTTAGTTCAGTACAGTCTCTCTATAGGTAGTAGAGAGACTGGTGTTAGTTCAGTACAGTCTCTCTATAGGATGCAGAGAAACTGGTGTTAGTTCAGTACAGTCTCTCTATAGGTAGCAGAGAGACTGGTGTTAGTTCAGTACAGTCTCTCTATAGGTAGTAGAGAGACTGGTGTCTATAGAGAGACTGGTGTTAGTTCAGTACAGTCTCTCTATAGGTAGTAGAGAGACTGGTGTTAGTTCAGTACAGTCTCTCTATAGGATGCAGAGAGACTGGTGTTAGTTCAGTACAGTCTCTCTATAGGTAGCAGAGAGACTGGTGTTAGTTCAGTACAGTCTCTCTATAGGTAGTAGAGAGACTGGTGTCTATAGAGAGACTGGTGTTAGTTCAGTACAGTCTCTCTATAGGTAGCAGAGAGACTGGTGTCTATAGAGAGACTGGTGTGACTTCAGTATAGTCTCTCTATATGTAGTAGAGAGACTGGTGTTAGTTCAGTACAGTCTCTATATAGGTAGTAGAGAGACTGGTGTTAGTTCAGTACAGTCTCTCTATAGGTAGCAGAGAGACTGGTGTCTATAGAGAGACTGGTGTGACTTCAGTATAGTCTCTCTATAGGTAGTAGAGAGACTGGTGTTAGTTCAGTACAGTCTCTATATAGGTAGTAGAGAGACTGGTGTTAGTTCAGTACAGTCTCTCTATAGGTAGTAGAGAGACTGGTGTTAGTTCAGTACAGTCTCTCTATAGGTAGTAGAGAGACTGGTGTTAGTTCAGTATAGTCTCTCTATAGGTAGTAGAGAGACTGGTGTCTATAGAGAGACTGGTGTTAGTTCAGTACAGTCTCTCTATAGGTAGTAGAGAGACTGGTGTTAGTTCAGTACAGTCTCTCTATAGGTAGTAGAGAGACTGGTGTTAGTTCAGTACAGTCTCTCTATAGGTAGTAGAGAGACTGGTGTTAGTTCAGTACAGTCTCTATATAGGTAGTAGAGAGACTGGTGTTAGTTCAGTACAGTCTCTCTATAGGTAGTAGAGAGACTGGTGTTAGTTCAGTACAGTCTCTCTATAGGTAGTAGAGAGACTGGTGTTAGTTCAGTACAGTCTCTCTATAGGTAGCAGAGAGACTGGTGTCTATAGAGAGACTGGTGTTAGTTCAGTATAGTCTCTCTATAGGTAGTAGAGAGACTGGTGTTAGTTCAGTACAGTCTCTCTATAGGTAGTAGAGAGACTGGTGTTAGTTCAGTACAGTCTCTCTATAGGTAGTAGAGAGACTGGTGTTAGTTCAGTACAGTCTCTCAATAGGTAGTACAGTCTCTCTATAGGTAGTAGAGAGACTGGTGTTAGTTCAGTACAGTCTCTCTATAGGTAGCAGAGAGACTGGTGTTAGTTCAGTACAGTCTCTCTATAGGTAGTAGAGAGACTGGTGTTAGTTCAGTACAGTCTCTCTATAGGTAGTAGAGAGACTGGTGTTAGTTCAGTATAGTCTCTCTATAGGTAGCAGAGAGACTGGTGTTAGTTCAGTACAGTCTCTCTATAGGTAGTAGAGAGACTGGTGTTAGTTCAGTACAGTCTCTCTATAGGTAGCAGAGAGACTGGTGTTAGTTCAGTACAGTCTCTCTATAGGTAGTAGAGAGACTGGTGTTAGTTCAGTACAGTCTCTCTATAGGTAGTAGAGAGACTGGTGTTAGTTCAGTACAGTCTCTCTATAGGTAGTAGAGAGACTGGTGTTAGTTCAGTACAGTTCTCTATAGGTAGTAGAGAGACTGGTGTTAGTTCAGTACAGTCTCTCTATAGGTAGTAGAGAGACTGGTGTTAGTTCAGTACAGTCTCTCTATAGGTAGTAGAGAGACTGGTGTTAGTTCAGTATAGTCTCTCTATAGGTAGCAGAGAGACTGGTGTTAGTTCAGTACAGTCTCTCTATAGGTAGTAGAGAGACTGGTGTTAGTTCAGTACAGTCTCTCTATAGGTAGTAGAGAGACTGGTGTTAGTTCAGTACAGTCTCTCTATAGGTAGTAGAGAGACTGGTGTTAGTTCAGTACAGTCTCTATAGGTAGCAGAGAGACTGGTGTTAGTTCAGTACAGTCTCTCTATAGGTAGCAGCGAGACTGGTGTTAGTTCAGTATAGTCTCTCTATAGGTAGTAGAGAGACTGGTGTTAGTTCAGTACAGTCTCTCTATAGGTAGCAGAGAGACTGGTGTTAGTTCAGTACAGTCTCTCTATAGGTAGTAGAGAGACTGGTGTTAGTTCAGTACAGTCTCTCTATAGGTAGTAGAGAGACTGGTGTTAGTTCAGTACAGTCTCTCTATAGGTAGCAGAGAGACTGGTGTTAGATCAGTACAGTCTCTCTATAGGTAGTAGAGAGACTGGTGTTAGTTCAGTACAGTCTCTCTATAGGTAGTAGAGAGACTGGTGTTAGTTCAGTACAGTCTCTCTATAGGTAGTAGAGAGACTGGTGTTAGTTCAGTACAGTCTCTCTATAGGTAGTAGAGAGACTGGTGTTAGTTCAGTACAGTCTCTATAGGTAGTAGAGAGACTGGTGTTAGTTCAGTACAGTCTCTCTATAGGATGCAGAGAGACTGGTGTTAGTTCAGTACAGTCTCTCTATAGGTAGCAGAGAGACTGGTGTTAGTTCAGTACAGTCTCTCTATAGGTAAGTAGAGAGACTGGTGTTAGTTCAGTACAGTCTCTCTATAGGTAGTAGAGAGACTGGTGTTAGTTCAGTACAGTCTCTATATAGGTAGTAGAGAGACTGGTGTTAGTTCAGTACAGTCTCTCTATAGGTAGCAGAGAGACTGGTGTTAGTTCAGTACAGTCTCTCTATAGGTAGTAGAGAGACTGGTGTTAGTTCAGTACAGTCTCTCTATAGGTAGCAGAGAGACTGGTGTTAGTTCAGTACAGTCTCTCTATAGGTAGTAGAGAGACTGGTGTTAGTTCAGTACAGTCTCTCTATAGGTAGTAGAGAGACTGGTGTTAGTTCAGTACAGTCTCTCTATAGGTAGTAGAGAGACTGGTGTTAGTTCAGTACAGTCTCTCTATAGGTAGTAGAGAGACTGGTGTTAGTTCAGTACAGTCTCTATAGGTAGTAGAGAGACTGGTGTTAGTTCAGTACAGTCTCTCTATAGGTAGTAGAGAGACTGGTGTTAGTTCAGTACAGTCTCTCTATAGGTAGTAGAGAGACTGGTGTCTATAGAGAGACTGGTGTTAGTTCAGTACAGTCTCTCTATAGGTAGCAGAGAGACTGGTGTTAGTTCAGTACAGTCTTTCTATAGGTAGTAGAGAGACTGGTGTTAGTTCAGTACAGTCTCTCTATAGGTAGTAGAGAGACTGGTGTTAGTTCAGTACAGTCTCTCTATAGGTAGCAGAGAGACTGGTGTTAGATCAGTACAGTCTCTCTATAGGTAGTAGAGAGACTGGTGTTAGTTCAGTACAGTCTCTCTATAGGTAGTAGAGAGACTGGTGTTAGTTCATTACAGTCTCTCTATAGGTAGTAGAGAGACTGGTGTTAGTTCAGTACAGTCTCTCTATAGGTAGTAGAGAGACTGGTGTCTATAGAGAGACTGGTGTTAGTTCAGTACAGTCTCTCTATAGGTAGTAGAGAGACTGGTGTTAGTTCAGTACAGTCTCTATATAGGTAGTAGAGAGACTGGTGTTAGTTCAGTACAGTCTCTCTATAGGTAGCAGAGAGACTGGTGTTAGTTCAGTACAGTCTCTCTATAGGTAGTAGAGAGACTGGTGTTAGTTCAGTACAGTCTCTCTATAGGTAGTAGAGAGACTGGTGTTAGTTCAGTACAGTCTCTCTATAGGATGCACAGAAACTGGTGTTAGTTCAGTACAGTCTCTCTATAGGTAGCAGAGAGACTGGTGTTAGTTCAGTACAGTCTCTCTATAGGTAGTAGAGAGACTGGTGTCTATAGAGAGACTGGTGTTAGTTCAGTACGGTCTCTCTATAGGTAGTAGAGAGACTGGTGTTAGTTCAGTACAGTCTCTCTATAGGAGGTAGAGAGACTGGTGTTAGTTCAGTATAGTCTCTCTATAGGTAGTAGAGAGACTGGTGTTAGTTCAGTACAGTCTCTCTATAGGTAGTAGAGAGACTGGTGTTAGTTCAGTACAGTCTCTCTATAGGTAGCAGAGAGACTGGTGTTAGAGAGACTGGTGTTAGTTCAGTACAGTCTCTCTATAGGTAGTAGAGAGACTGGTGTTAGTTCAGTACAGTCTCATATAGGTAGTAGAGAGACTGGTGTTAGTTCAGTACAGTCTCTCTATAGGTAGCAGAGAGACTGGTGTTAGTTCAGTACAGTCTCTCTATAGGTAGTAGAGAGACTGGTGTTAGTTCAGTACAGTCTCTCTATAGGTAGTAGAGAGACTGGTGTTAGTTCAGTACAGTCTCTCTATAGGTAGTAGAGAGACTGGTGTTAGTTCAGTACAGTCTCTCTATAGGTAGTAGAGAGACTGGTGTTAGTTCAGTACAGTCTCTCTATAGGTAGCTTAGAGAGACTGGTGTTAGTTCAGTACAGTCTCTCTATAGGTAGTAGAGAGACTGGTGTTAGTTCAGTACAGTCTCTATAGGTAGTAGAGAGACTGGTGTTAGTTCAGTACAGTCTCTCTATAGGTAGTAGAGAGACTGGTGTTAGTTCAGTACAGTCTCTATAGGTAGTAGAGAGACTGGTGTTAGTTCAGTACAGTCTCTCTATAGGTAGTAGAGAGACTGGTGTTAGTTCAGTACAGTCTCTCTATAGGTAGTAGAGAGACTGGTGTTAGTTCAGTACAGCTCTCTATAGGTAGGAGACTAGAGAGACTGGTGTTAGTTCAGTACAGTCTCTCTATAGGTAGTAGAGAGACTGGTGTTAGTTCAGTACAGCTCTCTATAGGTAGTAGAGAGACTGGTGTTAGTTCAGTACAGTCTCTCTATAGGTAGTAGAGAGACTGGTGTTAGTTCAGTACAGTCTCTCTATAGGTAGTAGAGAGACTGGTGTTAGTTCAGTACAGTCTCTCTATAGGTAGCAGAGAGACTGGTGTTAGTTCAGTACAGTCTCTCTATAGGTAGTAGAGAGACTGGTGTCTAGAGAGACTGGTGTTAGTTCAGTATAGTCTCTCTATAGGTAGTAGAGAGACTGGTGTTAGTTCAGTACAGTCTCTCTATAGGTAGTAGAGAGACTGGTGTTAGTTCAGTACAGTCTCTCTATAGGTAGTAGAGAGACTGGTGTTAGTTCAGTACAGTCTCTCTATAGGTAGCAGAGAGACTGGTGTTAGTTCAGTACAGTCTCTCTATAGGTAGTAGAGAGACTGGTGTTAGTTCAGTACAGTCTCTCTATAGGTAGTAGAGAGACTGGTGTTAGTTCAGTACAGTCTCTCTATAGGTAGTAGAGAGACTGGTGTTAGTTCAGTACAGTCTCTCTATAGGTAGTAGAGAGACTGGTGTTAGTTCAGTACAGTCTCTCTATAGGTAGTAGAGAGACTGGTGTTAGTTCAGTACAGTCTCTCTATAGGTAGTAGAGAGACTGGTGTTAGTTCAGTACAGTCTCTCTATAGGTAGCGAAGAGAGACTGGTGTTAGTTCAGTACAGTCTCTCTATAGGTAGTAGAGAGACTGGTGTTAGTTCAGTACAGTCTCTCTATAGGTAGCAGAGAGACTGGTGTCTAGAGAGACTGGTGTTAGTTCAGTATAGTCTCTCTATAGGTAGTAGAGAGACTGGTGTTAGTTCAGTACAGTCTCTCTATAGGTAGTAGAGAGACTGGTGTTAGTTCAGTACAGTCTCTCTATAGGTAGTAGAGAGACTGGTGTTAGTTCAGTACAGTCTCTCTATAGGTAGTAGAGAGACTGGTGTTAGTTCAGTACAGTCTCTCTATAGGTAGTAGAGAGACTGGTGTTAGTTCAGTACAGTCTCTCTATAGGTAGTAGAGAGACTGGTGTTAGTTCAGTACAGTCTCTCTATAGGTAGTAGAGAGACTGGTGTTAGTTCAGTACAGTCTCTCTATAGGTAGTAGAGAGACTGGTGTTAGTTCAGTACAGTCTCTCTATAGGTAGTAGAGAGACTGGTGTTAGTTCAGTACAGTCTCTCTATAGGTAGTAGAGAGACTGGTGTTAGTTCAGTACAGTCTCTCTATAGGTAGTAGAGAGACTGGTGTTAGTTCAGTACAGTCTCTCTATAGGTAGTAGAGAGACTGGTGTTAGTTCAGTACAGTCTCTATAGGTAGTAGAGAGACTGGTGTTAGTTCAGTACAGTCTCTCTATAGGTAGTAGAGAGACTGGTGTTAGTTCAGTACAGTCTCTCTATAGGTAGTAGAGAGACTGGTGTTAGTTCAGTACAGTCTCTATAGGTAGTTAGAGAGACTGGTGTTAGTTCAGTACAGTCTCTCTATAGGTAGTAGAGAGACTGGTGTTAGTTCAGTACAGTCTCTCTATAGGTAGTAGAGAGACTGGTGTTAGTTCAGTACAGTCTCTCTATAGGTAGTAGAGAGACTGGTGTTAGTTCAGTACAGTCTCTCTATAGGTAGTAGAGAGACTGGTGTCAAGAGACTGGTGTTAGTTCAGTACAGTCTCTCTATAGGTAGTAGAGAGACTGGTGTTAGTTCAGTACAGTCTCTCTATAGGTAGTAGAGAGACTGGTGTTAGTTCAGTACAGTCTCTCTATAGGTAGTAGAGAGACTGGTGTTAGTTCAGTACAGTCTCTCAATAGGTAGTAGAGAGACTGGTGTTAGTTCAGTACAGTCTCTATATAGGTAGTAGAGAGACTGGTGTTAGTTCAGTACAGTCTCTCTATAGGAGGTAGAGAGACTGGTGTTAGTTCAGTATAGTCTCTCTATAGGTAGTAGAGAGACTGGTGTTAGTTCAGTACAGTCTCTCTATAGGTAGCAGAGAGACTGGTGTCTATAGAGAGACTGGTGTTAGTTCAGTATAGTCTCTCTATAGGTAGTAGAGAGACTGGTGTTAGTTCAGTACAGTCTCTCTATAGGTAGTAGAGAGACTGGTGTTAGTTCAGTACAGTCTCTCTATAGGTAGTAGAGAGACTGGTGTTAGTTCAGTACAGTCTCTCTATAGGTAGTAGAGAGACTGGTGTTAGTTCAGTACAGTCTCTATATAGGTAGCAGAGAGACTGGTGTCTATAGAGAGACTGGTGTTAGTTCAGTATAGTCTCTCTATAGGTAGTAGAGAGACTGGTGTTAGTTCAGTACAGTCTCTCTATAGGTAGTAGAGAGACTGGTGTTAGTTCAGTACAGTCTCTCTATAGGTAGTAGAGAGACTGGTGTTAGTTCAGTACAGTCTCTCAATAGGTAGTAGAGAGACTGGTGTTAGTTCAGTACAGTCTCTCAATAGGTAGTAGAGAGACTGGTGTTAGTTCAGTACAGTCTCTCTATAGGTAGTAGAGAGACTGGTGTTAGTTCAGTACAGTCTCTCTATAGGTAGTAGAGAGACTGGTGTTAGTTCAGTAGTCTCTCAATAGGTAGTAGAGAGACTGCTGTTAGTTCAGTACAGTCTCTATAGGTAGTAGAGAGACTGGTGTTAGTTCAGTACAGTCTCTCTATAGGTAGCAGAGAGACTGGTGTTAGTTCAGTACAGTCTCTCTATAGGTAGTAGAGAGACTGGTGTCTATGAGAGACTGGTGTTAGTTCAGTACAGTCTCTCTATAGGTAGTAGAGAGACTGGTGTTAGTTCAGTACAGTCTCTCTATAGGTAGTAGAGAGACTGGTGTTAGTTCAGTATAGTCTCTCTATAGGTAGTAGAGAGACTGGTGTTAGTTCAGTACAGTCTCTCTATAGGTAGTAGAGAGACTGGTGTTAGTTCAGTACAGTCTCTCTATAGGTAGCAGAGAGACTGGTGTTAGTTCAGTACAGTCTCTCTATAGGTAGTAGAGAGACTGGTGTTAGTTCAGTACAGTCTCTCTATAGGTAGTAGAGAGACTGGTGTTAGTTCAGTACAGTCTCTCTATAGGTAGTAGAGAGACTGGTGTTAGTTCAGTACAGTCTCTCTATAGGTAGTAGAGAGACTGGTGTTAGTTCAGTACAGTCTCTCTATAGGTAGTAGAGAGACTGGTGTTAGTTCAGTACAGTCTCTCTATAGGTAGTAGAGAGACTGGTGTTAGTTCAGTACAGTCTCTCTATAGGTAGCAGAGAGACTGGTGTTAGTTCAGTACAGTCTCTCTATAGGTAGTAGAGAGACTGGTGTTAGTTCAGTACAGTCTCTCTATAGGTAGTAGAGAGACTGGTGTTAGTTCAGTACAGTCTCTCTATAGGTAGTAGAGAGACTGGTGTTAGTTCAGTACAGTCTCTCTATAGGTAGCTAGAGAGACTGGTGTTAGTTCAGTACAGTCTCTCTATAGGTAGTAGAGAGACTGGTGTTAGTTCAGTACAGTCTCTCTATAGGTAGTAGAGAGACTGGTGTTAGTTCAGTACAGTCTCTCTATAGGTAGTAGAGAGACTGGTGTTAGTTCAGTACAGTCTCTCTATAGGTAGTAGAGAGACTGGTGTTAGTTCAGTACAGTCTCTCTATAGGTAGCAGAGAGACTGGTGTTAGTTCAGTACAGTCTCTCTATAGGTAGTAGAGAGACTGGTGTTAGTTCAGTACAGTCTCTCTATAGGTAGTAGAGAGACTGGTGTTAGTTCAGTACAGTCTCTCTATAGGTAGTAGAGAGACTGGTGTTAGTTCAGTACAGTCTCTCTATAGGTAGTAGAGAGACTGGTGTTAGTTCAGTACAGTCTCTCTATAGGTAGCAGAGAGACTGGTGTTAGTTCAGTACAGTCTCTCTATAGGTAGTAGAGAGACTGGTGTTAGTTCAGTACAGTCTCTCTATAGGTAGTAGAGAGACTGGTGTTAGTTCAGTACAGTCTCTCTATAGGTAGTAGAGAGACTGGTGTTAGTTCAGTACAGTCTCTCTATAGGTAGTAGAGAGACTGGTGTTAGTTCAGTACAGTCTCTCTATAGGTAGTAGAGAGACTGGTGTTAGTTCAGTACAGTCTCTCTATAGGTAGTAGAGAGACTGGTGTTAGTTCAGTACAGTCTCTCTATAGGTAGTAGAGAGACTGGTGTTAGTTCAGTACAGTCTCTCTATAGGTAGTAGAGAGACTGGTGTTAGTTCAGTACAGTCTCTCTATAGGTAGTAGAGAGACTGGTGTTAGTTCAGTACAGTCTCTCTATAGGTAGTCAGAGAGACTGGTGTTAGTTCAGTACAGTCTCTCTATAGGTAGTAGAGAGACTGGTGTTAGTTCAGTACAGTCTCTCTATAGGTAGTAGAGAGACTGGTGTTAGTTCAGTACAGTCTCTCTATAGGTAGCAGAGAGACTGGTGTCTATAGAGAGACTGGTGTTAGTTCAGTATAGTCTCTCTATAGGTAGTAGAGAGACTGGTGTTAGTTCAGTACAGTCTCTCTATAGGTAGTAGAGAGACTGGTGTTAGTTCAGTACAGTCTCTCTATAGGTAGCAGAGAGACTGGTGTTAGTTCAGTATAGCTCTCTATAGGTAGTAGAGAGACTGGTGTTAGTTCAGTACAGTCTCTCTATAGGTAGTAGAGAGACTGGTGTTAGTTCAGTACAGTCTCTCTATAGGTAGTAGAGAGACTGGTGTTAGTTCAGTACAGTCTCTCTATAGGTAGCAGAGAGACTGGTGTCTATAGAGAGACTGGTGTTAGTTCAGTACAGTCTCTCTATAGGTAGTAGAGAGACTGGTGTTAGTTCAGTACAGTCTCTCTATAGGTAGTAGAGAGACTGGTGTTAGTTCAGTACAGTCTCTCTATAGGTAGGAGAGAGACTGGTGTTAGTTCAGTACAGTCTCTCTATAGGTAGTAGAGAGACTGGTGTTAGTTCAGTACAGTCTCTCTATAGGTAGTAGAGAGACTGGTGTTAGTTCAGTACAGTCTCTCTATAGGTAGTAGAGAGACTGGTGTTAGTTCAGTACAGTCTCTCTATAGGTAGCAGAGAGACTGGTGTTAGTTCAGTACAGTCTCTCTATAGGTAGTAGAGAGACTGGTGTTAGTTCAGTACAGTCTCTCTATAGGTAGTAGAGAGACTGGTGTTAGTTCAGTACAGTCTCTCTATAGGTAGTAGAGAGACTGGTGTTAGTTCAGTACAGTCTCTCTATAGGTAGCAGAGAGACTGGTGTTAGTTCAGTACAGTCTCTCTATAGGTAGTAGAGAGACTGGTGTTAGTTCAGTACAGTCTCTCTATAGGTAGCAGAGAGACTGGTGTTAGTTCAGTACAGTCTCTCTATAGGTAGTAGAGAGACTGGTGTTAGTTCAGTACAGTCTCTCTATAGGTAGTAGAGAGACTGGTGTTAGTTCAGTACAGTCTCTCAATAGGTAGTAGAGAGACTGGTGTTAGTTCAGTACAGTCTCTATAGGTAGTAGAGAGACTGGTGTTAGTTCAGTACAGTCTCTCTATAGGAAGTAGAGAGACTGGTGTTAGTTCAGTACAGTCTCTCTATAGGTAGTAGAGAGACTGGTGTTAGTTCAGTACAGTCTCTCTATAGGTAGTAGAGAGCTGCTAGAGACTGGTGTTAGTTCAGTACAGTCTCTCTATAGGTAGTAGAGAGACTGGTGTTAGTTCAGTACAGTCTCTCTATAGGTAGTAGAGAGACTGGTGTTAGTTCAGTACAGTCTCTCTATAGGTAGTAGAGAGACTGGTGTTAGTTCAGTACAGTCTCTCTATAGGTAGCAGAGAGACTGGTGTTAGTTCAGTACAGTCTCTCTATAGGTAGTAGAGAGACTGGTGTTAGTTCAGTACAGTCTCTCTATAGGTAGTAGAGAGACTGGTGTTAGTTCAGTACAGTCTCTCAATAGGTAGTAGAGAGACTGGTGTTAGTTCAGTACAGTCTCTCTATAGGTAGTAGAGAGACTGGTGTTAGTTCAGTACAGTCTCACTATAGGTAGTAGAGAGACTGGTGTTAGTTCAGTACAGTCTCTCTATAGGTAGAGAGACTGGCTAGAGAGACTGGTGTTAGTTCAGTACAGTCTCTCTATAGGTAGTAGAGAGACTGGTGTTAGTTCAGTACAGTCTCTCTATAGGTAGTAGAGAGACTGGTGTTAGTTCAGTAGTCTCTCTATAGGTAGTAGAGAGACTGGTGTTAGTTCAGTACAGTCTCTTATAGGTAGTAGAGAGACTGGTGTTAGTTCAGTACAGTCTCTCTATAGGTAGTAGAGAGACTGGTGTTAGTTCAGTACAGTCTCTCTATAGGTAGTAGAGAGACTGGTGTTAGTTCAGTACAGTCTCTCTATAGGTAGCAGAGTAGAGAGACTGGTGTTAGTTCAGTATAGTCTCTCTATAGGTAGTAGAGAGACTGGTGTTAGTTCAGTACAGTCTCTCTATAGGTAGTAGAGAGACTGGTGTTAGTTCAGTACAGTCTCTCTATAGGTAGTAGAGAGACTGGTGTTAGTTCAGTACAGTCTCTCAATAGGTAGTAGAGAGACTGGTGTTAGTTCAGTACAGTCTCTATATAGGTAGTAGAGAGACTGGTGTTAGTTCAGTACAGTCTCTCTATAGGTAGTAGAGAGACTGGTGTTAGTTCAGTACAGTCTCTCTATAGGTAGCAGCGAGACTGGTGTTAGTTCAGTATAGTCTCTCTATAGGTAGTAGAGAGACTGGTGTTAGCTCAGTACAGTCTCTCTATAGGTAGTAGAGAGACTGGTGTTAGTTCAGTACAGTCTCTCTATAGGTAGTAGAGAGACTGGTGTTAGTTCAGTACAGTCTCTCTATAGGTAGCAGAGAGACTGGTGTCTATAGAGAGACTGGTGTTAGTTCAGTATAGTCTCTCTATAGGTAGTAGAGAGACTGGTGTTAGTTCAGTACAGTCTCTCTATAGGGAGTAGAGAGACTGGTGTTAGTTCAGTATAGTCTCTCTATAGGTAGCAGAGAGACTGGTGTTAGTTCAGTATAGTCTCTCTATAGGAAGTAGAGAGACTGGTGTTAGTTCAGTACAGTTTCTCTATAGGTAGCAGAGAGACTGGTGTCTCTAGAGAGACTGGTGTTAGTTCAGTATAGTCTCTCTATAGGTAGTAGAGAGACTGGTGTTAGTTCAGTACAGTCTCTCTATAGGTAGTAGAGAGACTGGTGTTAGTTCAGTACAGTCTCTCTATAGGTAGTAGAGAGACTGGTGTTAGTTCAGTACAGTCTCTCAATAGGTAGTAGAGAGACTGGTGTTAGTTCAGTACAGTCTCTATATAGGTAGTAGAGAGACTGGTGTTAGTTCAGTACAGTCTCTCTATAGGTAGCAGAGAGACTGGTGTTAGTTCAGTACAGTCTCTCTATAGGTAGTAGAGAGACTGGTGTCTATAGAGAGACTGGTGTTAGTTCAGTACAGTCTCTCTATAGGTAGTAGAGAGACTGGTGTTAGTTCAGTACAGTCTCTCTATAGGTAGTAGAGAGACTGGTGTCAGTTCAGTATAGTGTCTCTATAGGTAGCAGAGAGACTGGTGTTAGTTCAGTATAGTCTCTCTATAGGTAGTAGAGAGACTGGTGTTAGTTCAGTACAGTCTCTCTATAGGTAGTAGAGAGACTGGTGTTAGTTCAGTACAGTCTCTCTATAGGTAGTAGAGAGACTGGTGTTAGTTCAGTACAGTCTCTATATAGGTAGTAGAGAGACTGGTGTTAGTTCAGTACAGTCTCTATATAGGTAGTAGAGAGACTGGTGTTAGTTCATTACAGTCTCTCTATAGGTAGCAGAGAGACTGGTGTTAGTTCAGTACAGTCTCTCTATAGGTAGCAGAGAGACTGGTGTTAGTTCAGTACAGTCTCTCTATAGGTAGTACAGAGACTGGTGTTAGTTCAGTACAGTCTCTCTATAGGTAGTAGAGAGACTGGTGTTAGTTCAGTACAGTCTCTCTATAGGTAGTAGAGAGACTGGTGTCTATAGAGAGACTGGTGTTAGTTCAGTACAGTCTCTCTATAGGTAGTAGAGAGACTGGTGTTAGTTCAGTACAGTATCTCTATAGGTAGTAGAGAGACTGGTGTTAGTTCAGTATAGTCTCTATAGGTAGTAGAGAGACTGGTGTCTAGAGAGACTGGTGTTAGTTCAGTACAGTCTCTCTATAGGTAGTAGAGAGACTGGTGTTAGTTCAGTACAGTATCTCTATAGGTAGTAGAGAGACTGGTGTTAGTTCAGTATAGTCTCTCTATAGGTAGTAGAGAGACTGGTGTTAGTTCAGTACAGTCTCTCTATAGGTAGTAGAGAGACTGGTGTTAGTTCAGTACAGTCTCTCTATAGGTAGTAGAGAGACTGGTGTTAGTTCAGTACAGTCTCTCTATAGGTAGCAGAGAGACTGGTGTCTATAGAGAGACTGGTGTTAGTTCAGTATAGTCTCTCTATAGGTAGTAGAGAGACTGGTGTTAGTTCAGTACAGTCTCTCTATAGGTAGTAGAGAGACTGGTGTTAGTTCAGTACAGTCTCTCTATAGGTAGTAGAGAGACTGGTGTTAGTTCAGTACAGTCTCTCAATAGGTAGTAGAGAGACTGGTGTTAGTTCAGTACAGTCTCTCAATAGGTAGTAGAGAGACTGGTGTTAGTTCAGTACAGTCTCTCTATAGGTAGCAGAGAGACTGGTGTTAGTTCAGTACAGTCTCTCTATAGGGTAGAGAGACTGGTGTCTTAGAGAGACTGGTGTTAGTTCAGTATAGTCTCTCTATAGGTAGTAGAGAGACTGGTGTTAGTTCAGTACAGTCTCTCTATAGGTAGTAGAGAGACTGGTGTTAGTTCAGTACAGTCTCTCTATAGGTAGCAGAGAGACTGGTGTTAGTTCAGTATAGTCTCTCTATAGGTAGCAGAGAGACTGGTGTTAGTTCAGTACAGTCTCTCTATAGGTAGTAGAGAGACTGGTGTTAGTTCAGTACAGTCTCTCTATAGGTAGCAGAGAGACTGGTGTTAGTTCAGTACAGTCTCTCTATAGGTAGTAGAGAGACTGGTGTTAGTTCAGTACAGTCTCTCTATAGGTAGCAGAGAGACTGGTGTTAGTTCAGTACAGTCTCTCTATAGGTAGCAGTAGAGAGACTGGTGTTAGTTCAGTACAGTCTCTCTATAGGTAGCAAAGTTAGAGAGACTGGTGTTAGTTCAGTATAGTCTCTCTATAGGTAGTAGAGAGACTGGTGTTAGTTCAGTATAGTCTCTCTATAGGTAGTAGAGAGACTGGTGTTAGTTCAGTATAGTCTCTCTATAGGTAGCAGAGAGACTGGTGTTAGTTTTGTACAGTCTCTCTATAGGTAGCAGCGAGACTGGTGTTAGTTCAGTATAGTCTCTCTATAGGTAGTAGAGAGACTGGTGTTAGTTCAGTACAGTTTCTCTATAGGTAGTAGAGAGACTGGTGTTAGTTCAGTACAGTCTCTCTATAGGTAGCAGAGAGACTGGTGTTAGTTCAGTACAGTCTCTCTATAGGTAGCAGAGAGACTGGTGTTAGTTCAGTACAGTCTCTCTATAGGTAGTAGAGAGACTGGTGTTAGTTCAGTACAGTCTCTCTATAGGTAGTAGAGAGACTGGTGTTAGTTCAGTACAGTCTCTCTATAGGTAGTAGAGAGACTGGTGTCTATAGAGAGACTGGTGTTAGTTCAGTACAGTCTCTCTATAGGTAGTAGAGAGACTGGTGTTAGTTCAGTACAGTCTCTCTATAGGTAGTAGAGAGACTGGTGTTAGTTCAGTACAGTCTCTCTATAGGTAGTAGAGAGACTGGTGTCTATAGAGAGACTGGTGTTAGTTCAGTACAGTCTCTCTATAGGTAGTAGAGAGACTGGTGTTAGTTCAGTACAGTCTCTCTATAGGTAGTAGAGAGACTGGTGTTAGTTCAGTACAGTCTCTCTATAGGTAGCAGAGAGACTGGTGTCTATAGAGAGACTGGTGTTAGTTCAGTATAGTCTCTCTATAGGTAGTAGAGAGACTGGTGTTAGTTCAGTACAGTCTCTCTATAGGTAGTAGAGAGACTGGTGTTAGTTCAGTACAGTCTCTCTATAGGTAGTAGAGAGACTGGTGTTAGTTCAGTACAGTCTCTCTATAGGTAGTAGAGAGACTGGTGTTAGTTCAGTACAGTCTCTCAATAGGTAGTAGAGAGACTGGTGTTAGTTCAGTACAGTCTCTCAATAGGTAGTAGAGAGACTGGTGTTAGTTCAGTACAGTCTCTCAATAGGTAGTAGAGAGACTGGTGTTAGTTCAGTACAGTCTCTCTATAGGTAGTAGAGAGACTGGTGTTAGTTCAGTACAGTCTCTCAATAGGTAGTAGAGAGACTGGTGTTAGTTCAGTACAGTCTCTCTATAGGTAGCAGAGAGACTGGTGTTAGTTCAGTACAGTCTCTCTATAGGTAGTAGAGAGACTGGTGTCTATAGAGAGACTGGTGTTAGTTCAGTATAGTCTCTCTATAGGTAGTAGAGAGACTGGTGTTAGTTCAGTACAGTCTCTCTATAGGTAGTAGAGAGACTGGTGTTAGTTCAGTATAGTCTCTCTATAGGTAGCAGAGAGACTGGTGTTAGTTCAGTATAGTCTCTCTATAGGTAGCAGAGAGACTGGTGTTAGTTCAGTACAGTCTCTCTATAGGTAGCAGCGAGACTGGTGTTAGTTCAGTATAGTCTCTCTATAGGTAGTAGAGAGACTGGTGTTAGTTCAGTACAGTCTCTCTATAGGTAGCAGAGAGACTGGTGTTAGTTCAGTACAGTCTCTCTATAGGTAGTAGAGAGACTGGTGTTAGTTCAGTACAGTCTCTCTATAGGTAGCAGAGAGACTGGTGTTAGTTCAGTACAGTCTCTCTATAGGTAGTACAGAGACTGGTGTTAGTTCAGTACAGTCTCTCTATAGGTAGTAGAGAGACTGGTGTTAGTTCAGTACAGTCTCTCTATAGGTAGTAGAGAGACTGGTGTCTATAGAGAGACTGGTGTTAGTTCAGTACAGTCTCTCTATAGGTAGTAGAGAGACTGGTGTTAGTTCAGTACAGTCTCTCTATAGGTAGTAGAGAGACTGGTGTTAGTTCAGTACAGTCTCTCTATAGGTAGTAGAGAGACTGGTGTTAGTTCAGTATAGTCTCTCTATAGGTAGTAGAGAGACTGGTGTCTATAGAGAGACTGGTGTTAGTTCAGTACAGTCTCTCTATAGGTAGTAGAGAGACTGGTGTTAGTTCAGTACAGTCTCTCTATAGGTAGTAGAGAGACTGGTGTTAGTTCAGTACAGTCTCTCTATAGGTAGCAGAGAGACTGGTGTCTATAGAGAGACTGGTGTTAGTTCAGTATAGTCTCTCTATAGGTAGTAGAGAGACTGGTGTTAGTTCAGTACAGTCTCTCTATAGGTAGTAGAGAGACTGGTGTTAGTTCAGTACAGTCTCTCTATAGGTAGTAGAGAGACTGGTGTTAGTTCAGTACAGTCTCTCAATAGGTAGTAGAGAGACTGGTGTTAGTTCAGTACAGTGTCTCTATAGGTAGTAGAGAGACTGGTGTTAGTTCAGTACAGTCTCTCTATAGGTAGTAGAGAGACTGGTGTTAGTTCAGTACAGTCTCTCTATAGGTAGCAGAGAGACTGGTGTTAGTTCAGTACAGTCTCTCTATAGGTAGTAGAGAGACTGGTGTCTATAGAGAGACTGGTGTTAGTTCAGTACAGTCTCTCTATAGGTAGTAGAGAGACTGGTGTTAGTTTAGTACAGTCTCGCTATAGGTAGTAGAGAGACTGGTGTCAGTTCAGTATAGTCTCTCTATAGGTAGTAGAGAGACTGGTGTTAGTTCAGTACAGTCTCTCTATAGGTAGTAGAGAGACTGGTGTTAGTTCAGTACAGTCTCTCTATAGGTAGTAGAGAGACTGGTGTTAGTTCAGTACAGTCTCTCTATAGGTAGTAGAGAGACTGGTGTTAGTTCAGTACAGTCTCTATATAGGTAGTAGAGAGACTGGTGTTAGTTCAGTACAGTCTCTCTATAGGTAGTAGAGAGACTGGTGTTAGTTCAGTACAGTCTCTCTATAGGTAGTAGAGAGACTGGTGTTAGTTCAGTATAGTCTCTCTATAGGTAGCAGAGAGACTGGTGTTAGTTCAGTACAGTCTCTCTATAGGTAGTAGAGAGACTGGTGTTAGTTCAGTATAGTCTCTCTATAGGTAGTAGAGAGACTGGTGTTAGTTCAGTACAGTCTCTCTATAGGTAGTAGAGAGACTGGTGTTAGTTCAGTACAGTCTCTATATAGGTAGCAGAGAGACTGGTGTTAGTTCAGTACAGTCTCTCTATAGGTAGCAGCGAGACTGGTGTTAGTTCAGTATAGTCTCTCTATAGGTAGTAGAGAGACTGGTGTTAGTTCAGTACAGTCTCTCTATAGGTAGTAGAGAGACTGGTGTTAGTTCAGTACAGTCTCTCTATAGGTAGTAGAGAGACTGGTGTTAGTTCAGTACAGTCTCTCTATAGGTAGCAGAGAGACTGGTGTCTATAGAGAGACTGGTGTTAGTTCAGTACAGTCTCTATATAGGTAGTAGAGAGACTGGTGTTAGTTCAGTACAGTCTCTCTATAGGTAGTAGAGAGACTGGTGTTAGTTCAGTATAGTCTCTCTATAGGTAGTAGAGAGACTGGTGTTAGTTCAGTACAGTCTCTCTATAGGAAGTAGAGAGACTGGTGTTAGTTCAGTATAGTCTCTCTATAGGTAGTAGAGAGACTGGTGTTAGTTCAGTACAGTCTCTCTATAGGTAGTAGAGAGACTGGTGTTAGTTCAGTATAGTCTCTCTATAGGTAGCAGAGAGACTGGTGTTAGTTCAGTATAGTCTCTCTATAGGTAGCAGAGAGACTGGTGTTAGTTCAGTACAGTCTCTCTATAGGTAGCAGCGAGACTGGTGTTAGTTCAGTATAGTCTCTCTATAGGTAGTAGAGAGACTGGTGTTAGTTCAGTACAGTCTCTCTATAGGTAGTAGAGAGACTGGTGTTAGTTCAGTACAGTTTCTCTATAGGTAGTAGAGAGACTGGTGTTAGTTCAGTACAGTCTCTCTATAGGTAGCAGAGAGACTGGTGTTAGTTCAGTACAGTCTCTCTATAGGTAGCAGAGAGACTGGTGTTAGTTCAGTACAGTCTCTCTATAGGTAGTAGAGAGACTGGTGTTAGTTCAGTACAGTCTCTCTATAGGTAGTAGAGAGACTGGTGTTAGTTCAGTACAGTTTCTCTATAGGTAGTAGAGAGACTGGTGTTAGTTCAGTACAGTCTCTCTATAGGTAGCAGAGAGACTGGTGTTAGTTCAGTACAGTCTCTCTATAGGTAGCAGAGAGACTGGTGTTAGTTCAGTACAGTCTCTCTATAGGTAGTACAGAGACTGGTGTTAGTTCAGTACAGTCTCTCTATAGGTAGTAGAGAGACTGGCGTTAGTTCAGTACAGTCTCTCTATAGGTAGTAGAGAGACTGGTGTCTATAGAGAGACTGGTGTTAGTTCAGTACAGTCTCTCTATAGGTAGTAGAGAGACTGGTGTTAGTTCAGTACAGTCTCTCTATAGGTAGTAGAGAGACTGGTGTTAGTTCAGTACAGTCTCTCTATAGGTAGTAGAGAGACTGGTGTTAGTTCAGTATAGTCTCTCTATAGGTAGTAGAGAGACTGGTGTCTATAGAGAGACTGGTGTTAGTTCAGTACAGTCTCTCTATAGGTAGTAGAGAGACTGGTGTTAGTTCAGTACAGTCTCTCTATAGGTAGTAGAGAGACTGGTGTTAGTTCAGTACAGTCTCTCTATAGGTAGCAGAGAGACTGGTGTCTATAGAGAGACTGGTGTTAGTTCAGTATAGTCTCTCTATAGGTAGTAGAGAGACTGGTGTTAGTTCAGTACAGTCTCTCTATAGGTAGTAGAGAGACTGGTGTTAGTTCAGTACAGTCTCTCTATAGGTAGTAGAGAGACTGGTGTTAGTTCAGTACAGTCTCTCTATAGGTAGCAGAGAGACTGGTGTTAGTTCAGTACAGTCTCTCTATAGGTAGCAGAGAGACTGGTGTTAGTTCAGTACAGTCTCTCTATAGGTAGTAGAGAGACTGGTGTCTATAGAGAGACTGGTGTTAGTTCAGTACAGTCTCTCTATAGGTAGTAGAGAGACTGGTGTTAGTTCAGTACAGTCTCTCTATATCTAGTAGAGAGACTGGTGTCAGTTCAGTATAGTCTCTCTATAGGTAGCAGAGAGACTTGTGTTAGTTCAGTACAGTCTCTCTATAGGTAGCAGAGAGACTGGTGTTAGTTCAGTACAGTCTCTCGAAAGGTAGTAGAGAGACTGGTGTTAGTTCAGTATAGTCTCTCTATAGGTAGTAGAGAGACTGGTGTTAGTTCAGTACAGTCTCTCTATAGGTAGTAGAGAGACTGGTGTTAGTTCAGTACAGTCTCTATATAGGTAGTAGAGAGACTGGTGTTAGTTCAGTACAGTCTCTCTATAGGTAGTAGAGAGACTGGTGTTAGTTCAGTACAGTCTCTCTATAGGTAGTAGAGAGACTGGTGTTAGTTCAGTATAGTCTCTCTATAGGTAGCAGAGAGACTGGTGTTAGTTCAGTACAGTCTCTCTATAGGTAGTAGAGAGACTGGTGTTAGTTCAGTACAGTCTCTCTATAGGTAGTAGAGAGACTGGTGTTAGTTCAGTAGAGTCTCTATATAGGTAGTAGAGAGACTGGTGTTAGTTCAGTACAGTCTCTATATAGGTAGCAGAGAGACTGGTGTTAGTTCAGTACAGTCTCTCTATAGGTAGCAGCGAGACTGGTGTTAGTTCAGTATAGTCTCTCTATAGGTAGTAGAGAGACTGGTGTTAGTTCAGTACAGTCTCTCTATAGGTAGCAGAGAGACTGGTGTTAGTTCAGTACAGTCTCTCTATAGGATGCAGAGACTGGTGTTAGTTCAGTACAGTCTCTCAATAGGTAGCAGAGAGACTGGTGTTAGATCAGTACAGTCTCTCTATAGGTAGTAGAGAGACTGGTGTTAGTTCAGTACAGTCTCTCTATAGGTAGTAGAGAGACTGGTGTTAGTTCAGTACAGTCTCTCTATAGGTAGCAGAGAGACTGGTGTCTATAGAGAGACTGGTGTTAGTTCAGTACGGTCTCTCTATAGGTAGTAGAGAGACTGGTGTTAGTTCAGTACAGTCTCTCTATAGGTAGTAGAGAGACTGGTGTTAGTTCAGTACAGTCTCTCTATAGGTAGCAGAGAGACTGGTGTTAGATCAGTACAGTCTCTCTATAGGTAGTAGAGAGACTGGTGTTAGTTCAGTACAGTCTCTCTATAGGTAGTAGAGAGACTGGTGTTAGTTCAGTACAGTCTCTCTATAGGTAGCAGAGAGACTGGTGTTAGTTCAGTATAGTCTCTCAATAGGTAGTAGAGAGACTGGTGTTAGTTCAGTACAGTCTCTCTATAGGTAGCAGAGAGACTGGTGTTAGTTCAGTACAGTCTCTCTATAGGTAGTAGAGAGACTGGTGTTAGTTCAGTACAGTCTCTCTATAGGTAGCAGAGAGACTGGTGTTAGTTCAGTATAGTCTCTCTATAGGTAGTAGAGAGACTGGTGTCTATAGAGAGACTGGTGTTAGTTCAGTACAGTCTCTATATAGGTAGTAGAGAGACCGGTGTTAGTTCAGTACAGTCTCTCTATAGGTAGTAGAGAGACTGGTGTTATTTCAGTACAGTCTCTCTATAGGTAGCAGAGAGACTGGTGTTAGTTCAGTACAGTCTCTCTATAGGTAGTAGAGAGACTGGTGTTAGTTCAGTACAGTCTCTCAATAGGTAGTAGAGAGACTGGTGTTAGTTCAGTACAGTCTCTCAATAGGTAGTAGAGAGACTGGTGTTAGTTCAGTACAGTCTCAATATAGGTAGTAGAGAGACTGGTGTTAGTTCAGTACAGTCTCTCTATAGGTAGCAGAGAGACTGGTGTTAGTTCAGTACAGTCTCTCTATAGGTAGCAGAGAGACTGGTGTTCGTTCAGTACAGTCTCTATAGGTAGTACAGAGACTGGCGTTAGTTCAGTACAGTCTCTCTATAGGTAGCAGAGAGACTGGTGTTAGTTCAGTACAGTCTCTCTATAGGTAGTAGAGAGACTGGTGTTAGTTCAGTACAGTCTCTCTATAGGTAGCAGAGAGACTGGTGTCTATAGAGACACTGGTGTTAGTTCAGTACAGTCTCTCTATAGGTAGTAGAGAGACTGGTGTTAGTTCAGTACAGTCTCTCTATAGGTAGTAGAGAGACTGGTGTTAGTTCAGTACAGTCTCTCTATAGGTAGTATAGAGACTGGTGTTAGTTCAGTACAGTCTCTCTATAGGTAGCAGAGAGACTGGTGTCTATAGAGAGACTGGTGTTAGTTCAGTACAGTCTCTCTATAGGTAGTAGAGAGACTGGTGTTAGTTCAGTATAGTCTCTCTATAGGTAGCAGAGAGACTGGTGTTAGTTCAGTACAGTCTCTCTATAGGTAGCAGAGAGACTGGTGTTAGTTCAGTACAGTCTCTCTAGTCTAGTTAACAGTGTTTCTCAACATCTCTCCTGGGGACCCACTGTGGAAGCTGGCTTTCACTCACTATACTGGCCACTATTTTCTGGCCACTGCATTAAGTGGTGTTCCAGTAATGGGAGTGATTGGTTGTAATGATAACCTGTGATTATCCAGGACCTGTTGAGAAACCTTGGGCTAGTGTGAATACTTAGTGGGTTGGAAAGGAGAGAGAGGGTTTCTGTGTGTGATGTTAACCATCCACAGGACTCACAGTGCTAACAGCCTTACAATCGTTGCAAACCACAACACCAATACAGAAACTTGTGCCAGAGAAAAAAAAAATGTCTTCAAATACAACACAACTTCACGGTGTAAAAAAAAGAATCGTGACTGCGCGGCCATTTTCTGCATCCAGCAAATTCCATTGGTTTTCTTCCAAGCTTCAATTGTATTTATTTATGTTATTTATTTAACCTTTATTTAACTAGGCAAGTCAGTTAAGAACAAATTCTTATTTACAATGACGGCCTACCCCGGCCAAACCGGACGACGCTGGGCCAATTGTGCGCCGCCCCGTATGGGAGTCCCAATCACTGCCGGTTGTGATACAGCCTGGATTCAAACCAGGGTGTCTGTAGTGCCGCCTCAAGCAATGAGATGCAGTGCCTTAGACCGCTGCGCCACTCAGGAGCCCAAAATGACTTGTCCTTACATCGTACCTCTATGTGTCTGTGTCGCTCTGTCAGTATGTTGTAGAAACTCTACAGGGGGAGGAGTCGGAGAATGTCCCACGTGGAACAAGACTAATGGCAGACAGCCCTATTGGTGTAACGTACATATCAACTGGATTCAGAGAATGCAGAGAGTAAAAGAAAAGAAGGGAAACAACACAGGACTAAGTCCCAACTGGCACCCTATTCCCTACATAGTTCACTACTGCCCATAGACCCTAGTCAAAAGTAGTGCACTATGTAGGGAACAGGGCCCTGGTCAAAAGTAGTGCACTATGTAGGGAATAGGGTACCATTTAGGACGTAGACACAGACAGATGCAGGCAAACATAACGGAAACACTGAACAGCCAATCAATGGGGAGTACCGCACCTTCATCTTGTTTTTGGCTAATTTCTGGGCCGCCTGCTTGGAACCAACGCACGTACAGGGGAATGGGTTAGACTCAGGGCTCAGGCAGGTGTGTCTGTGTGTGTGTGTGTGTGTGTGTGTGTGTGTGTGTGTGTGTGTGTGTGTGTGTGTGTGTGTGTGTGTGTGTGTGTGTGTGTGTGTGTGTGTGTGTGTGTGTGTGTGTGTCTAAAGTTCCAACATCTAAACTCTGGCATTCAATCATTATAAAGTCATAGATAAATGATATTGACTGGTGTATCTACTTTACCATTCAATATGTGTTGTGTTATATTTTATCCAGCAGGTGGGTCACTTGAAATGATTAGTGATAGTTCTAATTCTAGTCATCTATTTATCTATTGAATTACA
Organism: Salmo salar; assembly: GCF_905237065.1. NCBI lineage: Eukaryota > Metazoa > Chordata > Actinopteri > Salmoniformes > Salmonidae > Salmo > Salmo salar. The sequence continues at coordinate 1,809,905 of NC_059456.1, forward strand.
TGTTAGGGGAAAGAAAGGTCTGCTGAATTGTAATCTTGAGTATGTCTTTACTATAATAATGAACTAAAAGGTAGTCACGGTATTAAACCTCATATAGGAAGGATGCTATTTAAATCCTGGAACATAACCTCTGTAGTACAAGGCACAGAGATGATGTGATGAGAACAGGAGTGATAAGAGAACATTGTCTAGGTGAGCACAGTATAGACTACATGACTACAGAATAGACTACAGTATAGACTACATGACTACAGAATAGACTACAGTATAGACTACATGACTACAGAATAGACTACAGTATAGACTACAGAATAGACTACAGTATAGACTACATGACTACAGAATAGACTACAGTATAGACTACATGACTACAGAATAGACTACAGTATAGACTACATGACTACAGAATAGACTACAGTATAGACTACATGACTACAGAATAGACTACAGTATAGACTACATGACTACAGAATAGACTACAGTAAAGACTAAAGTATAGACTACATGACTACAGAATAGACTACAGATAGACTACAGTATAGACTACATGACTACAGAATAGACTACAGTATAGACTACATGACTACAGAATAGACTACAGTATAGACTACATGACTACAGAATAGACTACAGTATAGACTACAGTATAGACTACATGACTACAGAATAGACTACAGTATAGACTACATGACTACAGAATAGACTACAGTATAGACTACATGACTACAGAATAGACTACAGTATAGACTACAGTATAGACTACATGACTACAGAATAGACAACAGTATAGACTACAGTATAGACTACATGACTACAGAATAGACTACAGTATAGACTACATGACTACATAATAAACTACAGTATAGACTACATGACTACAGAATAGACTACAGTATAGACTACATGACTACAGAATAAACTACAGAATAGACTACATGACTACAGAATAGACTACAGTATAGACTACATGACTACAGAATAGACTACAGTATTGACTACAGAATAGACTACAGTATAGACTACGGTATAGACTACATGACTACAGAATAGACTGCAGTATAGACTACAGGACCACAGTACAGACTACAGTATAGACTGCAGTATAGAGTACAGGACAACATTTTAGACTACAGGACTACAGTATAGACTACAGTATAGACTACAGTATAGACTACAGGACTACAGTATGGACTACAGTATAGACTACAGTATAAACTACAGGACTACAGTACAGACTACAGTATAGACTGCAGTATAGAGTACAGGATTACAGTATAGACTACAGGACTACAGTATAGACTACAGTATAGACTACAGGACTACAGTATAGACTACAGTATAGACTACAGGACAACATTATAGACTACAGTATAGACTACAGGACTACAGTATAGACTACGGGCCTACAGTATGGACTACAGTATAGACTACAGTATAGACTACGGGACTACAGTATGGACTACAGTATAGACTACAGGACTATAGTATGGACTACAATATAGACTACAGTATGGACTACAGTATAGACCACCGGACTACAGTATAGACTACAGTATAGACTACAAAACTACAGTATAGACTACAGTATAGACTACAGGACCACAGTATAGACTACAGTGTAGACTACAAAACTACAGTATAGACTATAGTATAGACTACAGGACTACGGTATAGACTACAATACTACAGTATAGACTATAGTATAGACAACAGTAAAGACTACAGTATAGACTACAGTATAGACAACAGTAAAGACTACAGTATAGACAACAGTAAAGACTACAGTATAGACTACAGGACTACAGTATAAACTACAGTATGGACTACAGTATAGACTACAGGACTTCAGTATGGACAACAGTATAGACTACAGGACTACAGTATAGACTGGTCTGGATGTGTGTCGGAAGGTGGAGGGCTGATAAACCAGAAAAATGTTAGGAAGAGCCAGGTCATGTGACAGGTGAGTGAGGGGAATTGACACGGTCATAGGTAGAAATGTACTGATGTTACTTAAATAAAAAATAAAAGTAACAAATAATTAAAGAGCAGCAGTAAAATAACAATAGCGGGGATATATACAGGGTACAGAGTTAATGTGCTGGGGTACAGGTTAGTGGAGGTAATTGAGGTAATATGTACATGTAGGTAGAGTTATTCAAGTGAGACGTTCCTAAAGCAGTATTTCATATTTAGACAGTACTAAACTGCTGATGGATAGATATTACCCAGGACCAGTTAGAAACACCTAGTACAGTATAAGTAGAGTTGGGACTCTACCCAGAAGATCCTCTGGAAGACAGTCATGTGTACTTGTCTACTGTCCACTAGGGTCAACCGAGCATATTCAACCACATAATTCAAGAATAAAACATCTCATCTGTCTCTCTCCTCAACTTGAAGAGGCTGACGGCCTGTTCTATACATTCTATAGTATAGAGCTGTGTATTGTAGATGAGATCTGTGTCTGGTCTACAGTATAGAGCTGTGTATTGTAGATGAGACCTGTGTCTGGTCTACAGTATAGAGCTGTGTATTGTAGATGAGATCTGTGTCTGGTCTACAGTATAGAGCTGTGTATTGTAGATGAGATCTGTGTCTGGTCTACAGTATAGAGCTGTGTATTGTAGATGAGATCTGTGTCTGGTCTACAGTATAGAGCTGTGTATTGTAGATGAGATCTGTGTCTGGTCTACAGTATAGAGCTGTGTATTGTAGATGAGATCTGTGTCTGGTCTACAGTATAGAGATGTGTATTGTAGATGGGATCTGTGTCTGGTCTACAGTATAGAGCTGTGTCTCTCCTCACCTTGATGTGGCTGACAGCCTCCTGGGCCTGCATCATACGGACGTTCTTGGAGGGTGTCTTGTCAGACAGCAGCTGGGTAGAGCCCAGGTAGTTAGCAGCAAAGATGATCCCATCGATCAGGTCCTCTGGGTCACACGGACCTGGGACTGGGGGAGGCAGGGGAGGAGGGGAGTAGAGGTGGGGGGAGAGAGAGGGGGTGGAGGGGATAGGGGGAGTAGAGGTGGGGGAGAGAGGGGGGACGAGGGGATGGGGGAGGAGAGGTGATGGAGAGAGAGGGAGGTGGAGGGAGAGGAGGGGATAGGGGGGAGTAGAGGTGGGGGAGAGAGGGGGGACGAGGGGATGGTGGGAGGAGAGGTTATGAGAGAGAGGGGGGTGGAGGGGGAGGATGGGATAGTGGGGGAGAGAAGGGGGAGGAGGTGGAGGAGGGGATAGGGGTGGAGAGGTGAGGGAGAGAGAGAGGGGTGGAGGGAGAGGAGGGGATAGGGGGGAGTAGAGGTGGGGGGAGAGAGGGGGAGGGAGGGGGAGGATGGGATAGTGGGGGAGAGAGAGGGAGGGGAAGGAGGGGATTGGGGGGAGTAGAGGTGGGGGGAGAGAGGGGGTGGAGGGGGAGGATGGGATAGTGGGGGAGAGAGGAGGTGGAGGAGGGGATAGGGGGAGGAGAGGTGAGGGAGAGAGAGGGGGTGAAGGGAGAGGAGGGGATGGGGAGGAGAGAGAGGGGAGAGAGAGGGGGTGGAGGGAATAGGGAGTAGGAGGGGTAGGAGTTTTGAAAACATTGCGGAGGTTTGAACTGCGAATATTGTATATAAAACTTTGAGTTAAAAGTTGTAACATTTTGAAATTATTATTGTCTTACAGTAGTCAGACAAATGTGACAATATGTCTAAAAAACATATGGTCTCCTGACCTGAAGCAAAATGTAGCAAGCTAGAAGCAACATGCTAAGATAATCAGAGCAAGCTAGTTAGCTAGCTAAGCATTTAGCAACCTCTTAGCTACTCATGTTGAATTAATATATATATATATAGAGATAGATAGATAGATAGATAGATAGATAGATAGATAGATAGATAGATAGATAGATAGATAGATAGATAGATAGATGATAGATGATAGATGATAGATGATAGATGATAGATAGATAGATAGATAGATAGATAGATAGATAGATAGATAGATAGATAGATAGATAGATAGATAGAGAGATAGAGAGAGAGAGATATATGGAACTTTTGTGAGTGTAATGTTTACTGTTAATTTGTATTGTTTATTTAACTTTTGTATATTATCTACACTTGATTTGGCAATGTTAACACAGGTTTCCCATGCCAATAAAGCCCTTAAATTGAATTGAGGGAGGGAGAGAGAGAGAGAGAGAGTGTTGGTGTGAGAATGAGAGAGAGGGATGTGTGAGTGCCTTGTAAAGGTTTTCACCCTCCTTGGCGTTTTTCCTATTTTGTTGCATTGCAACCTGTAATTTAAATCGATTTTTTCATGTAATGGACATACACAAAATAGTCCAAATTGGTGAAATGAAATGAAAAAAATTACTTGTTTCAAAAATAAATAAAAAACTGAAAAGTGGTGCGTGCATATGTATTCACCCCCAGTGCTCTGAAGCCCCTAAATAAGATCTGGTGCAACCAATTACCTTCAGAAGTCACATAATTATTTAAATAAAGTCCACCTGTGTGCAATCTAAGTGTCACATGATCTGTCACATGATCTCAGTATATATACACCTGTTCTGAAAGGCCCCAGAGTCTGCAACACCACCAAGCAAGGGGCACCACCAAGCAAGCGCATGAAGACCAAGGAGCTCTTCAAACAGGTCAGGGACAAAGATGTGGTGAAGTAAAGATCAGGGTTGGGTTATAAAAAAATATCCAAAACTTTAAACATCCCACGGAGCACCATTAAATCCATTATTAAAAAATGGAAAGAATATGGCACCACAACAAACCTGCCAAGAGAGGGCCGCCCACCAAAACTCACGGACCAGGCAAGGAGGGAATTAATCAGAGAGGCAACAAAGAGACCAAAGATAACCCTGAAGGAGCTGCAAAGCTCCACAGCAGAGTATCTGTCCATAGGACCACTTTAAGCCGTACACTCCACAGAGCTGGGCTTTACGGAAGAGTGACCAGAAAAAAGAACATTGCTTAAAGAAAAAAATTATCAAACAGGTATGGTGTTCATCAAAAGGCATGTGGGAGACTCCCCAAACATATGGAAGAAGGTACTCTGGTCAGAAGAGACTAAAATTGAGCTTTTTGGCCATCAAGGAAAACACTATGTCTGGCGCAAACCCAACACCTCTCAGCACCCCGAGAACAACATCCCCACAGTGAAGCATGGTGGTGGCAGCATCATGCTGTGTGGATGTTTTTCATCGGCAGGGGCTGGGGAACAGGTCAGAATTGAAGTAATGACGGATGGCGCTAAATACAGGGAAATTCTTGAGGGAAACCTGAGATCTGTCTGTCTTCCAGAGATTTGAGACTGGGACGGAGGTTCACCTTCCAGCATACTGCTAAAGCAACACTTGAGTGTGTTAAGGGGCAACATTTAAATGTCTTGGAATGGCCTAGTCAAAGCCCAGACCTCAATCCAATTGAGAATCTGTGGTATGACTTAAAGATTGCTGTACACCAGCGGAACCCATCCAACTTGAAGGAGCTGGAGCAGTTTTGCCTTGAAGAATGGGCAAAAATCCCAGGGCTAGATGTGCCAAGCTTATAGAGACATACCCCAAGAGACTTGCAGCTGTCATTGCTGCAAAAGGTGGCTCTACAAAGTATTGACTTTGGGGGGGTGAATGTTATGCACACTCAAGTTTTCAGTTTTTTTACTTATTTCTTGTTGGTTTCACAATAAAAAATATTTTGCATCTTCAAAGTAGTAGGCATGTTGTGTTGATGAAATGATACAAACCCCCCAAAATCTATTTTAATTCCAGGTTGTAAGGCAAGAAAATAGGAAAAATGCCAAGGGGGGGTTAATAATTTCGCAAGCCACTGTAACTGACAACACTGAACCGCGAGACTGACACACTAGAGGCCCTCCCTCTCTCCCTCTCTCAGCCCTCCATGACATTTAAAAATAATGATCTGGCCTACACATCAGCATACCCCCACAGAGCGCAGTCACCCAAGCATTACCCAAGCAAACCACTTTTCAAATATATTCAAATCTGCACTGGCAAAGCAAAGCCTAGTAAAGTAAAGCAGAGGAGGACAGGGAGGGAACTAACGGGAGGTCTTACCTTCTACATAGGTAGGGAAGGAGGCGAGGCTTCTCCTGGACTGTAGGTAGAGAAGAGAGACAGAGAACATGTTACTGATGACGGGTCACACTGACATGGTCATCGTAACACTGTCATAACTAGGGGTGTGACATTTAAACGTTTCAACACATTTGGGGTTGTTAACATTTAAAAAAAATCCCCAACCGAAACCTTTTATTTTATTATCACAGAACAACTACTAACAGGTCACGATCATCATAAGTGAAAATTACAATTAAACAAATACCTAACTCAACAATGCTGTAAGTAGGAGACATGCATCTTTAAAATGATTTGCCACGGATGTAATAATCATAATAGTAATAATAATAATATAACTCTCCGCACATCATCATTGCTAACAGTTGGGAAAATGGCAGAGTGTGAGACAGGGAAGCGGCAGGAGTTAAATGAGAAGCTGGAATTGAGCTACAGTGGCAGTACAGAGCTACAGTGGCAGTACAGAGCTACAGTGGCAGTACAGAGCTACAGTGGCAGTACAGAGCTACAGTGGCAGTACAGAGCTACAATGGCAGTACACGTGCTACAGTAAGGTGAGCTCCCTCTAGGTATCCAGGACAGCAGTAAGGTGAGCTCCTTCTATGTATCCAGGACAGCAGTAAGGTGAGCTCCCTCTAGGTATCCAGGACAGCAGTAAGGTGAGCTCCCTCTTGGTATCCAGGACAGCAGTAAGGTGAGCTCCCTCTAGGTATCCAGGACAGCAGTAAGGTGAGCTCCCTCTAGGTATCCAGGACAGCAGTAAGGTGAGCTCCCTCTAGGTATCCAGGACAGCAGTAAGGTGAGCTCCCTCTAGGTATCCAGGACAGCAGTAAGGTGAGCTCCCTCTAGGTATCCAGGACAGCAGTAAGGTGAGCTCCCTCTAGGTATCCAGGACAGCAGTAAGGTGAGCTCCCTCTAGATATCCAGGACAGCAGTAAGGTGAGCTCCCTCTAGGTATCCAGGACAGCAGTAAGGTGAGCTCCCTCTAGGTATCCAGGACAGCAGTAAGGTGAGCTCCCTCTAGGTATCCAGGACAGCAGTAAGGTGACCTTCCTCTAGGTATCCAGGACAGCAGTAAGGTGAGCTCCCTCTAGGTATCCAGGACAGCAGTAAGGTGAGCTCCCTCTAGGTATCCAGGACAGCAGTAAGGTGAGCTCCCTCTAGGTATCCAGGACAGCAGTAACGTGAGCTCCCTCTTGGTATCCAGGACAGCAGTAACGTGAGCTCCCTCTAGGTATCCAGGACAGCAGTAAGGTGAGCTCCCTCTAGGTATCCAGGACAGCAGTAAGGTGAGCTCCCTCTAGGTATCCAGGACAGCAGTAAGGTGAGCTCCCCTCTAGGTATCCAGGACAGCAGTAAGGTGAGCTCCCTCTAGGTATCCAGGACAGCAGTAAGGTGAGCTCCCTCTAGGTATCCAGGACAGCAGTAAGGTGAGCTCCCTCTAGGTATCCAGGACAGCAGTAAGGTGAGCTCCCTCTAGGTATCCAGGACAGCAGTAAGGTGAGCTCCCTCTAGGTATCCAGGACAGCAGTAAGGTGAGCTCCCTCTAGGTATCCAGGACAGCAGTAAGGTGAGCTCCCTCTAGGTATCCAGGACAGCAGTAAGGTGAGCTCCTCTAGGTATCCAGGACAGCAGTAAGGTGAGCTCCCTCTAGGTATCCAGGACAGCAGTAAGGTGAGCTCCCTCTAGGTATCCAGGACAGCAGTAAGGTGAGCTCCCTCTAGGTATCCAGGACAGCAGTAAGGTGAGCTCCCTCTAGGTATCCAGGACAGCAGTAAGGTGAGCTCCCTCTAGGTATCCAGGACAGCAGTAAGGTGAGCTCCCTCTAGGTATCCAGGACAGCAGTAAGGTGAGCTCCCTCTAGGTATCCAGGACAGCAGTAAGGTGAGCTCCCTCTAGGTATCCAGGACAGCAGTAAGGTGAGCTCCCTCTAGGTATCCAGGACAGCAGTAAGGTGAGCTCCCTCTAGGTATCCAGGACAGCAGTAAGGTGAGCTCCCTCTAGGTATCCAGGACAGCAGTAAGGTGAGCTCCCTCTAGGTATCCAGGACAGCAGTAAGGTGAGCTCCCTCTAGGTATCCAGGACAGCAGTAAGGTGAGCTCCCTCTAGGTATCCAGGACAGCAGTAAGGTGAGCTCCCTCTTGGTATCCAGGACAGCAGTAAGGTGAGCTCCCTCTAGGTATCCAGGACAGCAGTAAGGTGAGCTCCCTCTAGGTATCCAGGACAGCAGTAAGGTGAGCTCCCTCTAGGTATCCAGGACAGCAGTAAGGTGAGCTCCTTCTATGTATCCAGGACTGTGGTACACTGAACTGCATTGCTCCCTAGCGTTCATCTGAATTTTGAATGTCATTTTCTGACAGTTTTTTTATTGTTTAAATGAGAAAATGTGACAGTTTAAACGTTAAGAGAATGTTTACCTTTTGTCACATCCCTAGTCATAACATTATGATAGCAATGTTATCACTGTCAGAACATTGGGGAAGTTCTCAGAGATTGAACTGATGGTTGACTCATTGAAACTTTGGTGGTCAGTATGCAGGAGAAGTGTCATTTTCATTCGTCACACTGCCTGGCTGGTAAAAGTCATCACATTGGACACAGATAGGAACACACAGACACACACATACATACACACAACCAACCTACCTCTTTAGTGGAGGGGGGTGGAGACTCGAAGCTGTCACTCCCCTCGAGCATGGACGTCCTGACGGAAGACTCCGCCCCCTGAGGAGAGGCTTGAGAGTCTGAGCCTGGAGACTGGATAGAGAGGGACAATAATACATACATATCCTATAATATAACATTTCAAATGTCTGTATTGTATTTATTTATTTTTTTGTGAGTGTAATGTTCACTGTTCATTTTTTATTGTTTATTTCCCTTGTTTACTTCCTGTCTATTTCACATGCTTTGGCAATGTAAACATACATTTCAAATGTCAATAAAGCCCTTTCAATTCAATTCAATTGAGAGAGAGAGAGAGGGAGGGGTTGTCTGAGAGAGAAGGTGAGAGAGGGAGGGGTTGTCTGAGAGAGAAGGAGAGAGAGGGAGGGGTTGTCTGAGAGAGAAGGAGAGAGAGAGAGAAAAGGGGACAGGGTGGAATGGAAAAAGAGGCTAAGAAGGAGAGGAGAGGGAGGGGAAAGCAGAGGGGGAAAGGAGTAGAATAAGTTATGTCATCCTCCATACACAACATCCTCAATACACAACATCCTCCAGACACAACATCCTCCATACACAACATCCTCCATACACAACATCCTCCATACACAACATCCTCCATACACAACATCCTCAATACACAACACACTGCAGACACAACATCCTGCAGACACAACATCCTCCATACACAACATCCTCCATACACAACATCCTCCATACACAACATCCTCCATACACAACATCCTCCATACACAACATCCTCCATACACAACATCCTGTAGACACAACACACTGCAGACACAACACACTGCAGACACAACATCCTGCAGACACAACATCCTCCATACACAACATCCTCCATACACAACATCCTCCATACACAACATCCTGTAGACACAACACACTGCAGACACAACATCCTGCAGACACAACATCCTCCATACACAACATCCTGCAGACACAACATCCTGCAGACACAACATCCTGCAGACACAACATCCTGCAGACACAACACACTGCAGACACAACATCCTGCAGACACAACATCCTCCATACACAACATCCTCCATACACAACATCCTCCATACACAACATCCTGTAGACACAACACACTGCAGACACAACATCCTGCAGACACAACATCCTCCATACACAACATCCTGCAGACACAACATCCTGCAGACATAACATCCTGCAGACACAACATCCTGCAGACACAACATCCTGCAGACACAACACACTGCAGACACAACATCCTGCAGACACAACACACTGCAGACACAATATCCTGCAGACACAACACAACATCCTGCAGACACAACACACTGCAGACACAACATCCTGCAGACACAACACACTGCAGACACAACATCCTGCAGACACAACATCCTGCAGACACAACACAACATCCTGCAGACACAACATCCTGCAGACACAACACAACATCCTGCAGACACAACACAACATCCTGCAGACACAACACAACACACTGCAGACACAACATCCTGCAGACACAACATCCTGCAGACACAACACAACATCCTGCAGACACAACATCCTGCAGACACAACATCCTGCAGACACAACATCCTGCAGACACAACACAACATCCTGCACTCCTACTGAGAAAGAAGACCTTCGGTGCCTTCGGAAAGTATGCAGAACCCTTGACTTTTTCCACATTTTGTTAGGTTAAAGCCTTATTCTAAAATGGATTAAATCATTTTTTTCCCCTCATCAATCTACACACAATACCCCATAATGACAAAGCAAAAACAGGAATTTTAGAAATGTTTGCTAATTTATAAAAAAAAAATATAAAATTAAATATCACATTTACATAAGTATTCAGACCTTTTACTCAGTACTTTGTTGAAGCACCTTTGGCAGCGATTACAGCCTCAAGTCTTCTTGGGTTTAACGCTACAAGCTTGGCACACCTGTATTTAGGGAGTTTCTCCCATTCTTCTCTGCAGATCCTCTCAAGCTCTCTCAGGTTGGATGGGGAGCATTGCTGCACAGCTATTTTCAGGTCTCTCCAGAGATGTTCAAGTCCGGGCTCTGGCTGGGCCACTCAAGGACATTCAGAGACTTGCCCCGAAGCCACTCCTGCGTTGTCTTGGCTGTGTGCTTAAGGTTGTTGTCCTGTTGGAAGGTGAACCGTTGACCCAGCTTGGAGCAGGTTTACATCAAGGATCTCTCTGTATTTTGCTCAGTTCATCTTTCCCTCAAACCTGACTAGTCTCCTAGTCCCTGCCACTAAAAAACATCCCCACAGCATGATGTTGCCACCACCATGCTTCACCATAGAGATGGTGCCAGGTTTCCTCCAGACGTGACGCTTGGCATTCAGGCCAGAGAGTTCAATCTTAGTTTCAACAGACCAGAGAATCTTGTTTCTCATGGTCTGACAGTCTTTAGGTGCCTCTTGGCAAACTCCAAGCAGGCTGTCATGTGCCTTTTACTGAGGAGTGGCTTCTGTCTGGCCACTCTACCATAGAGGCCTGATAGGTGGAGTGCTGCAGAGGTGGTTATCCTTCTGGAAGGTTCTCCCAAATCCACAGAGGAACTCTAGAGCTCTGTCAGAGTGACCATCGGGTTCTTGGTGCTCAGCTCAGGCTGGGTCACTGTGTTCTTGGGGACGTTCAATGCTGCAGAAATGTTTTGGTACCCTTCCCCAGATATGTGCCTCGACACAATCCTGTCTCGGAGCTCTATGGACAATTCCTTTGACCTTATGGCTTGGTTTTTGCTCTGACATGCACTGTCAACTGTGGGGCCGTATATAGACAGGTGTGTGTCTTTCCAAATCATGTCCAATCAATTGAATTTACCACAGGTGGACTCCAATCAAGTTGTAGAAACATCTCAAGGATGCACAATGGAAAGAGGATGCACCTGAGCTCAATTTCAAGTCTCATAGCAAAGGGTCTGAATACTTATGTAAACAAGGTATTTCTTTTAATACATTTGCAAAAAAAATCTAAAAACCTGTCCATGCTCCATTGCCCATAGTTCTAGTACAATGAACAGCCATGTCACAGTGGCTACTGGTACTGTCTCCACAATATATGATGCCTTTGTACCAAGGCTGAGCACCGCTCTACACATTTACAATAAGCTAGCAGAATTCACCATGGAATGGGGGACGAGGGGGACAGGGGGACGGACTGGGGGACACAGGGACGGACGGGGGGACACAGGGACGGACGGGGGGACGGACAGGGGACGGGGGGACAGGGGGGACACAGGGACGGACGGGGGGACAGGGGGACGGACAGGGGGGACAGGGGGACGGACGGGGGACGAGGGGGACACAGGGACGGACGGGGGATGGGGGGACGGACGGGGCGACGGGGGGGACGGGGGGACAGGGAAGGACGGGGGACGGGATGTACAGACAGAGGCCTGATATGGAGGAAAATAGCCATTCTCTTCATGTTATTGGATACCTGCTGAAATAGTCTCTTCTCCCATGACAGTAGTGAAGAGTACATCCATCCACTTTCCCCTCTCTCCATCACCAACCCCCCTGTACCCCCCTGATCCCCACCACCAACCCCCCTGTACCCCCCTGATCCCCACCACCAACCCCCTGTACCCCCCTGATCCCCACCACCAACCCCCCTGTACCCCCTGATCCCCATCACCAACCCCCTGTACCAGCCCCAACTGCCCCTCTCCCCACCACCAACCCCCTGTACCAGCCCCAACTGCCCCTCTCCCCACCACCAACCCCCTGTACCAGCCCCAACTGCCCCTCTCCCCACCACCAACCCCCCTGTACCAGCCCCAACTGCCCCTCTCCCCACCACCAACCCCCATGGCACACACAGAGCAGCATGCCCTCTCCCTCTCTCTATGCCTCTTCCCCTAGTTGTCACTGACACACGCGCTCGTTATACTAATTAATAGAGAGAGTGTGTGTCTGAGTGAAAAAGAGGCAGGGGCATGGATGGTGAGAGAGAGAGAGAGAGAGAGAGAGAGAGAGGAAGCAGGAGAGATAGTGGGGAAGAAGGTCCATTACATTCTTAGATCCAGTAATCCTCTCTTCCTCATTCTCTCACATACCTCTTTGTCGCCCTGTCTTCCTCCCTCTCCCCCTCTGTGTCAGGATGTCTACAATGCATTTAGAAAAGTATTCAGACCCCTTGACTTTTTCCACATTTTGTTAAGTAACAGTCTTGTTCTAAAATTGATTAAATTCATATTTTTCCAAGCCTTGAGGTCAAAGGAATTGTACGTAGAGCTCTGAGACAGGATTGTGTCGAGGGTAACAAAGGGAAACAAAAAATGTTTGCAGCATTGTAGATGTTTTACAACGGTAGGAACTAGGAGACTAGTCCGGATCGAGGGAAAGATGAACGGAGCAAAGTACAGAGAGATCCTTGATGAAAACCTGCTCCAGAGCGCTCAGACTGGGGCAAAGGTTCACCATCCAACAAGTCAACAAACCTAAGCACACAGCCAAGACAACGCAGGAGTGGCTTCGGGACAAGTCTCTGAATGTCCTTGAGTGGCCTAGCCAGAGCCCGGACTTGAACATCTCTGGAGAGACCTGAAAATAGCTGTGCAGCAATGCTCCCCATCCAACCTGAGAGAGCTTGAGAGGATCTGCAGAGAATAATGGGAGAAACTCCCAAAATACAGGTATGCCAAGCTTGTAGCATCATACCCAAGAAGACTCTACAACGTTATCGCTACCAAAGGTGCTTCAACAAAGTTCTCTAAAAACCTGTTTTTGCTTTGACATTATGGGGTATTGTGTGTAGACTGATGAGGGGAAAAAAACAATTTAATACATTTTAGAATAAGGCTGTTACGTAACAAAATATGGAAAAAGTTAAGAGGTCTGAATACTTTCTGAATGCACTGTATGTCTGGCGGCCAGGACAGCTCCATTTGCAGGGCTAACTCTGACTGTGGAGAGGAGAGGTGGGGTGCTGCAGCAGAGCAGGGCTAATCTGACTGTGGAGAGGAGAGGTGGGGTGCTGCAGCAGAGCAGGGCTAACTGACTGTGGAGAGGAGAGGTGGGGTGCTGCAGCAGAGCAGGGCTAACTGACTGTGGAGAGGAGAGGTGGGGTGCTGCAGCAGAGCAGGGCTAACTCTGACTGTGGAGAGGAGAGGTGGGGTGCTGCAGCAGAGCAGGGCTAACTCTGACTGTGGAGAGGAGAGGTGGGGTGCTGCAGCAGAGCAGGGCTAACTGACTGTGGAGAGGAGAGGTGGGGTGCTGCAGCAGAGCAGGGCTAACTCTGACTGTGGAGAGGAGAGGTGGGGTGCTGCAGCAGTGCAGGGCTAACTGACTGTGGAGAGAAGAGGTGGGGTGCTGCAGCAGAGCTAGCAGGAATACTGATGAGATGAGACCGCTGTTCAAACCATTCAACCAACTAGTCCACTCTATTAGTTGGGGGAGAGGAGAGAAAAGGAGAGAAGAGGAGAGGATAAGAGAAGAGAGGAGGAAAGGAGGAGAGAGGACAGGAGAGAAGAGGAGAGGAGAGGAGAGGAGAGGAGAGGAGAGGAGAGGAGAGGAGAGGAGAGGAGGAGAGGAGAGGAGAGGAGAGGAGAGGAGAGGAGAGGAGAGGAGAGGAGAGGACGACAGGACAGGACAGGACAGGACAGGACAGGACAGGACAGGAGAGAGGAGGAGAGAGGAGGAGAGAAAGGAGAAGAGAGAAGGAGAGGAGAGGAGAGGAGAGGAGAGGAGAGGAGAGGAGAGGAGAGGAGAGGAGAGGAGAGGAGAGGAGAGGAGAGGAGAGGAGAGAGGAGGAGAGAAAGGATTAGAGAAAGGAGAAGGAGAGGAGAGGAGAAGATAGTTGGAGAGGAGGGGATAGAGGACAGGAGAGAGGAGGAGAGGAGGAGTGAAGATCATTTGTCCTCAGGGTAGACAGCCACCACTCAGAAAGAAAAAGGCACAAGTATGACAGACAACTCAGAGGAGAAGAGAGAGAAACAGAGAGATTAAGTAGTAGATAGAGTTATGATGTGAAACGGGGATGGGGATAAACCAAAAGAGGGGAACAGTGTCATGGCTTCATCTCAATAGTCTACAGTGGATTCCTCTTTTCCTCGCCTCCTCTCCTTCATCTGCACTTATCACGCACACACAAACACAGCATTAGCAGTCTGTATAAAGCACTACTCACGTCGCCACCTAGTGAGGGCTGCAGGTCACAACACTCAGCGGTGGGGCTCAGGTCCTGTCTCATCACCCAGATGGGCTCTTTAGGTTCATCAGGGGTATAGGGTGACCTCACCGTCCTGGTCTTCACCTCTTCTATGGCCTCCTTGATGTCCTTTATGGCCAGGGAGATGGCGTCTCTCTTTTCACGACTGTTACGAACCCCAGACCAGTCGTCAGATTCTGCTGGGGGTGGGAAGCACTCTTCTTCACTCTCATCTCCCTCTCCTTCTATCTCTCCTTTGCGGTATGTGGAGTCTGTGGGCGCATCGGATTGAGAATTGTGAGCGTGTTCGGATTCGGGCCACTCTCCCTCCTCTTCCTCTCCTCCTTCCATCATGTCTTCTTCCTCTCCTCCCTCCCGAAGCCCGGCGGCAACTCTCTCCAGACTCTGAGAGCTGAGACTCTCTCTGACCTCAGCTACGATCATGTCGATGTCCTCTTCCCCGTCCTGGTCGCAACTGTCTGCCCGTGGGTACGGAGCAAACTCCGCCTCCTTCTCCGGGCTGTCCGACTCCCCGTCCGAGCGTTCATCGTAGTGGTGGAGCCGTGACCCCACCGCCTCCTGCTGTCGGTAGTCCCCGCATCCTTCCCGCCCCTCGAACAGACGGAACCCCGCCTTCCTCTGCTGGAGGTTCTCATTGGCGTCCATAGGCTCTGCAACCTTTGCGGCGGAAGAGGGAGCGTCGCCGATCTCCTCGTAGACGTGTTCTGTCAGGGAGTAGTCGTAGGCTTCGGAATACGCCTCATCTTCTGGCTCCACCCCTTCCTCCACGCTGCTGTCCCGCCCCCTGTGCTGCTGGCCCCTCCCTCACGGCGGTAGAGAGGCTGGGTGTAGACGTAGTTGGAGTAACCTCCTCCAGGGTTCAGCGTTTCCTCTGCCTCCTCCTGACTAGGGGGTCTCCCAACGTCTGGTAGGGGTTCCCGGGGTAAGGGAGGGGGCTGAGGGGGGTAGTTGAGGTTCAGGTTGGGGTGGGGGTGTTGTTGCTCTGACTCAGCACTCTCTGTGTATCCTTCTGCCTCTGGGCGAAGCGTCACCTCGTAGGTACCGCCGTCGTCCTCCGCCTCAGGATCTAGTACCATGACGGCGTCGCCCTCCGCCCGGTCTGTGTGTGTGTGGAAACCGCTTTCCGTGCTAGCAGAACGAGCTAATGCATAATCATCACCCTCTCTCTCCCTCTCTCTCTCCCCCTCATCCTCCTCCGGCTCATCTGGTTGTGGGGGTAGAGAGTGAACAGGCTGTGGGCCTGGTGGAGGTGGTTGTTCCTCCTCCGGCTCATCTGGTTGTGGGGGTAGAGAGTGAACAGGCTGTGGGCCTGGTGGAGGTGGTTGTTGTTGCTGGGCCCTCTCAGCCTCTCTCTGCTGTCTCTGTGTGTGTCTCTGCTGCTGTGCTCTGAGCCTGGCCTCACTGTCCTCCTGTCTGCGGTAACGTGTCACTGCAGGTCGCGGGATGGGCTGAGACTGACCCTGGGCCTGCTGGGGCTGAGGCTGGGGCTGCTGGGGAGGAAACTGGGCCCCCTGGTGCAGCTCTGCCTCTGGCTCCTCTGTTGACCTCCGCTGTGGGGCTCCTCTGATTCTGCTGCCACCTGCACCAGGGGCCTCATTATACCTCCTGTAGCGCAGAGCTGCGTGGTTGTTGTTTTCACTACTATGGTTGCTAGGCTGCCGGGGCCGCCTGGCAGTGTTGTTGTCGTGGCGTCGGCGTTGAGGAGGGGGCAAGTCGGCTTCCACGTCCTCGCTCAGTTCCTGGCCTAACTCCGCCTCCTGGGGGTTCATGGCTGCCTCGGATTGGTTGAGAGGAAGAGGGGGGAGGGGTTTAGGCAAAATGCATGGCCTGCCGTCGAGGGGAAGACAAGCAGCTCAGATCTTCTGAGGCAAAGAGAGAGAGAGAAAGACAGAGGAGATAGTTAGAACACTATTTTAATCCAGCACATGCTGAACTGAGTTAACAACAAAGTGAACGAATGAATGACGGAGTACAATATGACATTTTATGAAATAGTTTGGGGAATGGCCTCGTCTCTGAGGAAGGATCCTCTGAGCCAGATGATGTGATGGCAGGTAGTTCTATGCGGGGCCGCTGGCATCGAATACCTGCTGGGGAAAAGGATTTCTAATGGCGGCCTTAAGGTTATTATAGCTGGTGGAGGTGGATGGTGGTCGAAAACTTTTGCTGGAAAGACAGTAAGTGAGAGAACAAGGGTAAGTTGACATAGAAATACATTTACTCCCATTGGTTGAGAGAGAGGAAGGTGATAATTGCCAGCGAGCCCATAGGTTAAACAGCACACTTGAGGAATGGGAAAGGTGGATAGTTAGTCAATTATACAACTGAAATACGTCTCCCGCATTTAACCCAACCCCTCTGAATCAGAGAGGTGTAGTGGGCTGACATAATCAACATCCACGTTTTAAATACCTTGCTTAGGGGCAGAACAACAGATTTTTACCTTGTCAGCGCAGGGATTCGATCCAGCAACCTTTCAGTTACCAGTCCAACACTCTAACCACTAGACCACCTGCTGCCATGTGTGGAATGTACATTATTGTTCTGTGATTACAGGCTATAAGGTAAATAGGTGACTGACATGCCACACATGGCTAATAGGAAAGAGGAGAAGAAACTGATGATGATGATGATGATGATACGTTTGTATTCATTTCCACTATGAATACTGGGATACAAAGTGAATTATATTATTCTTACTGGATGAAGTTAAACAAGCATAAACCAGCCTTCCTGATTGAACTTGATCAGCCTTCCTGATTGAACTTGATCAGCCTTCCTGATTGAACTTGACCCGCCTTCCTGATTGAACTTGACCCGCCTTCCTGATTGAACTTGACCAGCCTTCCTGATTGAACTTGACCAGCCTTCCTGATTGAACTTGATCAGCCTTCCTGATTGAACTTGACCCGCCTTCCTGATTGAACTTGATTAGCCTTCCTGATTGAACTTGACCCGCCTACCTGATTGAACTTGATCAGCCTTCCTGATTGAACTTGACCCGCCTTCCTGATTGAAATTGATTAGCCTTCCTGATTGAACTTGACCCGCCTTCCTGATTGAACTTGACCCGCCTTCCTGATTGAACTTGACCCGCCTTCCTGATTGAACTTGATCAGCCTTCCTGATTGAACTTGACCCGCCTTCCTGATTGAACTTGACCAGCCTTCCTGATTGAACTTGACCAGCCTTCCTGATTGAACTTGACCAGCCTTTCTGATTGAACTTGACCCGCCTTCCTGATTGAACTTGACCAGCCTTCCTGATACAAACTGAAACTCAATTTTAAAAGGATATTAGTCACTTTTATATGAAAATGAAAGTTCAGTAAAACGATTTCTTTACGAGGAAAAACCACAGTGTCTCATTACTGAAACCTTCATCAATCGGAGCATGGAGTTTTTAATGCCATAAATCATGAGACAGCTGGACCACAGTAACAACTTCATAGACCTACTCACTTACCCTCTGTTGAAGATGCGTCCAGAGCTCTCACCTGACACACACACACACACACACACACACACACACACACACACACACACACACACACACACACACACACACAGAGGCAGATCAGCGTGACTAGGATCAGTCATAAAGAAATATATATAACTCAAACTGTGCATACTAAATCAAATCAAATCGTATTGGTCACATACACATCCACAAAATCCTTACTACCACCAACACCAGACAATCAGTTCATCACTGAAAGGAATATAGGACCTGTTTTGATCATGTCATTGCCTAGACTGGTCAAAGCTTTATTTAAACCGTTTGAATTTGAACTACGACATGGAAAGTGGACCACCCTGCTACAATACTGAAGCACTCTGACTGGGACCATTTAACCCTCATACTACTGACTGGGACCATTTAACCTTCATACTACTGACTGGGACCATTTAACCCTCATACTACTGACTGGGACCATTTAACCTTCATACTACTGATTGGGACCATTTAACCATCATACTACCGACTGGGACCATTTAACCTTCATACTACCGACTGGGACCATTTAACCATCATACTACCGACTGGGACCATTTAACCATCATACTACTGACTGGGACCATTTAACCCTCATACTACCGACTGGGACCATTTAACCCTCATACTACCGACTGGGACCATTTAACCATCATACTACCGACTGGGACCATTTAACCCTCATACTACTGACTGGGACCATTTAACCTTCATACTACCGACTGGGACCATTTAACCATCATACTACTGACTGGGACCATTTAACCCTCATACTACTGACTGGGACCATTTAACCCTCATACTACTGACTGGGACCATTTAACCATCATACTACCGACTGGGACCATTTAACCATCATACTACCGACTGGGACCATTTAACCCTCATACTACTGACTGGGACCATTTAACCCTCATACTACCGACTGGGACCATTTAACCCTCATACTACCGACTGGGACCATTTAACCCTCATACTACTGACTGGGACCATTTAACCCTCATACTACTGACTGGGACCATTTAACCCTCATACTACCGACTGGGACCATTTAACCCTCATACTACCGACTGGGACCATTTAACCCTCATACTACTGACTGGGACCATTTAACCCTCATACTACTGACTGGGACCATTTAACCCTCATACTACCGACTGGGACCATTTAACCCTCATACTACTGACTGGGACCATTTAACCCTCATACTACCGACTGGGACCATTTAACCATCATACTACCGACTGGGACCATTTAACCCTCATACTACCGACTGGGACCATTTAACCCTCATACTACCGACTGGGACCATTTAACCTTCATACTACCGACTGGGACCATTTAACCTTCATACTACTGACTGGGACCATTTAACCCTCATACTACTGACTGGGACCATTTAACCCTCATACTACTGACTGGGACCATTTAACCCTCATACTACCGACTGGAGTAATTTAACCATTTAACCCTCATACTACTGACTGGGACCATTTAACCCTCATACTACCGACTGGGACCATTTAACCCTCATACTACCAACTGGAGTAATTTAACCCTCATACTACCAACTGGAGTAATTTAACCCTCATACTACCAACTGGAGTAATTTAACCCTCATACTACCGACTGGGACCATTTAACCCTCATACTACCAACTGGGACCATTTAACCCTCATACTACCGACTGGGACCATTTAACCCTCATACTACTGACTGGGACCATTTAACCCTCATACTACCGACTGGGACCATTTAACCCTCATACTACCGACTGGGACCATTTAACCCTCATACTACTGACTGGGACCATTTAACCCTCATACTACCGACTGGGACCATTTAACCCTCATACTACTGACTGGGACCATTTAACCCTCATACTACCGACTGGGACCATTTAACCCTCATACTACCGACTGGGACCATTTAACCCTCATACTACCGACTGGGACCATTTAACCCTCATACTACCGACTGGGACCATTTAACCATCATACTACTGACTGGGACCATTTAACCCTCATACTACTGACTGGGACCATTTAACCCTCATACTACTGACTGGGACCATTTAACCCTCATACTACTGACTGGGACCATTTAACCCTCATACTACCGACTGGGACCATTTAACCCTCATACTACTGACTGGGACCATTTAACCATCATACTACTGACTGGGACCATTTAACCCTCATACTACTGACTGGGACCATTTAACCCTCATACTACCGACTGGGACCATTTAACCATCATACTACCGACTGGGACCATTTAACCCTCATACTACCGACTGGGACCATTTAACCATCATACTACCGACTGGGACCATTTAACCCTCATACTACTGACTGGGACCATTTAACCCTCATACTACCGACTGGGACCATTTAACCCTCATACTACTGACTGGGACCATTTAACCCTCATACTACTGACTGGGACCATTTAACCCTCATACTACCAACTGGGACCATTTAACCCTCATACTACCGACTGGGACCATTTAACCCTCATACTACTGACTGGGACCATTTAACCCTCATACTACTGACTGGGACCATTTAACCCTCATACTACTGACTGGGACCATTTAACCTTCATACTACCGACTGGGACCATTTAACCTTCATACTACTGACTGGGACCATTTAACCCATCATACTACTGACTGGGAAAATTTAAGACACATACTACCATTTAACTTTCATACTACCGACTGGGACCATTTAACCTTTGTGACCATTGTGAGTGAGTGAGTGTCGGCCTGTTGCTGTCTCTCCCTCCCTGCTCCCTGTCATTCACTCTCACTACTGCGACTAGAGCGTCACCTTGCTCTGCCTCCTCTCCCTCGCGCTTTATCAGCTCTGGTTAATAAAGTAGCTTGAAGAATGACTTTTCTGCTGTTTCCATTACTCGGATCAGACCAGGTCTGGATCCGACCAGGTCAATACGGGACGGGTCTAGTTGTCCTCGGGTCCGTTCAGAACTGGTTTCTATATTAAACTAATGAATTGTCCATTTTAGAACGGGTCCAACTTTCTGGACTCTTTAAGACCTTTAACAGACACACAGTCAGAGCACGCATCTCTGGTAACCATGGTGATGGTCTCCCTTGACAGTGGCTAGGCGAAGTGTTCAGACTGCAGCAAAAATGTCTACCTGCACACACACACACGCAGGTGGCATGCAAACAGAACACACACACACACACACACAGGCATGTAGGCTGACACTCAAACATACAAACACGCCAATGTGTATGCATGCTCACACACACACGTACATACACAGACAGACACACAAACATAGACATACACATGTCACACACACTCTCCCTCCCTAGGGACCTGCCAGGTCTTACCCGCAACAACAAGAGGAAGGAGAAAACAATCGATGGTGACATACCAGGAAAAAGAGAGAGACAGAACAGCTCTATATCCAAATGAAGGAGAGGCTGCAGTAGAATGAAACAACAACACTGTGGCAGTCCAGAGAGATGGTAGGAGGGGGAGAGAGAGATGGAGAGAGAGAGAGAGAGAGAGAGAGGGTAGGAGGGGGCGAGAGAGCGAGAGAGGCAGAGAGGGAGAAAAAGGATGGGAGGTAGGAGAGAGGATAGGACGGGGAGAGAGAGAAAGAGAGAGAGAGGGAGAGAGAGCGAGTGCAGCGAGAGAGTGGGGGAGAGAGGGCGAGAGAGAGAGAGAGAGGGGGAGAGAGGATAGAGAGAAAGAAATAGATGGAGAGAGAGGGAGAGAGAGAGAGCCTGCTGAAGTGGGAAAATTGACTGCTATCAATTTACATACTACAGAACATGATCGATCTGCCTGCTACTGCACTAAATCTAGGAGGGGGCTTTCAGATGAATAAACAGACAGGAATAAACACACACACATCAGTTCTGACGCAGTCTTTCATCCATATACAGCATGAACAGCAAACAAAGGAGAACATATACACATTCTGCAACCCAATCACTAATAGCTAAGATAGATGAATGCATAAAGTGTGCTGTACTCGTGCCCTCAAATATACATGCCAGAGATAGAGGGAGGGCACCACAGCAGGGTACCAGAGCAGGGTACCACAGTAGGGTACCACAGCAGGGTACCTCAGCAGGGTACCACAGCAGGACACCAGCAGGGTACCACAGCAGGGTACCACAGCAGGACACCTCAGCAGGGTACCACAGCAGGGTACCACAGCAGGACACCTCAGCAGGGTACCACAGTAGGGTACCTCAGCAGGGTACCTCAGCAGGGTACCTCAGCAGGGTACCACAGCAGGGTACCACAGCAGGACACCTCAGCAGGGTACCACAGTAGGGTACCTCAGCAGGGTACCTCAGCAGGGTACCACAGCAGGGTACCTCAGCAGGGTACCTCAGCAGGGTACCACAGCAGGACACCACAGCAGGGTACCACAGCAGGGTACCACAGCAGGGTACCTCAGCAGGGTACCACAGCAGGGTTAGGGTATGTTAGATGGCTCTGATATGCTGCTGTGAAGGAGGAGGCTGAGGATACTGCATGAATATTTCATCATCATTACTGGTCTGAAGTTTCACCTCTATACTGTACTGGATGGAACCCGTCCTTTTAATATTTCATCACACCTTGTTTCTCCATACCTCTTACCCCTCCTCACCCCTCCTCACCCCTACACTCCCTCATTCTCCATCCTCACCCCTATGCTCCCTCATTCTCCCTCCTCACCCTTACACTACCCCCTTACCCCTCCCCTCACAACCTCAAAAAAGTGACAGAGCATCAATTTACAGATCTTATCAGACCAGAGCCTGAAAAGACTACATTCCATGATGACCTCTTACCCCTCTCTCTTCTCCTACCCCTGAGGTTCTGAAGTGACGTCCGACCCAGCAGGAATGACTGAGAGAGGTTATCTGTAGCCAGAACAACCTACTGTAACCTCCAACCTGTCTGCCAGTCTCGCTGTCTCTCTCTCAATAGCAAGGCTATGCTCACTGAGTCTGTACATAGTCAAAGCTTTCCTTAATGTTGGGTCAGTCACTGTGGTCAGGTATTCTGCCACTGTGTACTCTCTGTTTAGGGCCAAATAGCATTCCAATTTGCTCTGCTTTCGGTTCATTCTTTCCCGTGTGTGAAATAGTTATCTTTTTGCTTTCTCATAATTTGGTTGGGTCTAATGTTGTTGCTGTCCTGGGGCTCTGTGGGGTCTGTTTGTGAAGAGTACCAGAACCAGCTGGCTGAGAGGACTCTTCTCTCTGTAAGTGAGGGCTTTGTGGTGGAATGTCTGGGCATTGCTTCCTTTTAGGAGGTTGTAGATTTGTTGATAACTAGCAGGCATAGTCCTAATTCTGCACTGCTGGCATTGTTTGGGGTTTTGAGTTGTACAGAAATTATATTTTTGCAGAATTCTCTACTTCTCTCTCACTCTCCTCTCTCTATTTCCTACCCTCTCTACTTCTCTCTCTCTCTCTATTTCCTTCAATCATTCTCTCTCTCGCTCTCTTACTACAGAAGAATAACACAATTCAGTCCTAGCCTCTACAGTGCTTGAGGTGGGGCTGAGCAGCTTCAAAGAATTGGTTTATTTGAAAGTCTGAATATAAAGTGCTTTTTAACATCAGTAAATAAGTGTATGTTACAAAGGTACTGCAACACCCAACTGACATGTACAGATCGTTACCTCACATATGTTTTAGACAACACCCTTTCATTGAATAAACCATCCTTTAAACACAACACTGCAAATTACACAATTTCATTTCTGAATGTGGTGAAGCCTCAATACTGTCATTTCAGACTCTTTCTTTATATATATCACCTTTATTGAACTAGACAAGTCAGTTAAGAACAAATTCTTATTTACAATGACAGACCAATGCTCAGGGAAAGAACGACAGATTGTTCACCTTGTCAGCTCTGGGATTCGAACCAGCAACCTTCCGGTTACTGGCCCAACGCTCTAACCACCAGGATACCCGCCGCCCCAACGAGTGATCTCTCTATCAGCCCATCAATCACCACTCATAACGACTTGTCTTACAGTGTTCCGTCAACAAAGATTTACCCATAATTCCGGTCGAGTATGTTGCATTCATTCCCGTGCTAAAGGAGCCATTGAGAGTTATTCATTGACACATGTAGGGTAGTACTGAACACCCACACACGTGCATGCATGCGCACAGACGCACACAAACAAAATCGCATTTGACTCCTGCATCCGGTTGGAGAACAGGGAATTATTCCATTCTGTGAGCGGTGTTGAAACTTACGTTTCATCCCTCCACGTGAGAATAAATTGCCAAGCGTACTTCTCCTGGCTAGCCTAGTTTACGTGAAAATGGCTAACGCAGGTCTAACCGGAGACATAAAAAGAAAGATTATGACATGGAAACAGGTGGTGCGCAAGTGAAATCCCCGGTTTGGAAGGACGCTGGAGTCATTGTGGAGGACAACAACTGGTAGATAGATGCGCAGCCAGCAAAATGTGTAATCAGGTATTTGTTTACAAGAGGCTAATTCAGTTTATTATCAGCTAATTATGACATGAATTCAGGCTTTCGTTCATTTAGAACCATAACCAGGCCATATTCAGATTAAACTGGTGCGCTGGTAATACTTTGAGTAGCATAGACTATAGCCTACTAAACACATCTATTTTAACAGCCTATATTCTATTCTGGGAATAGTTTATTTACGTTTTAATTAAACTATATGATTACCTAAACAATATTGAATGTAAAGGTCTTGTTTTTTTATGTCAACTATAGGCTTCATTAGGTAAGAGGAAAGCCCTTATTTCAGAGCGATTTGAGTTGTCAATGTGCCGCATCTCCTTGTAAAAATAAAATATGCATTTTTTAATTCATGGCATGGTATCCTTTTATCTAAGTGTTGAATAGACATGCAGACAAATTAATTCATGCAAGGAGGGGACTAATAGACTACTACTCTGGCATCATAAAAATATTTAAATAAATAGATTTTATTTGGCGGGTCACTGATCGTCTCTGGGAAGAATTCTATGAGGGTGGGTCGGGTTGCGAAGAAAAATCTGCCATGATGTCGGATATCCGGTGGGGCTCTGAATTGATGTGGCCGGTGTTGGGCGGGTGCGGCTCCAAAAAAACGGACTTCTGCAGGATTAAACATACGCACACCCGAGCCGTCGCTAAACAATGGATTTACTAATTCCCTCTGTCTTTCTCTGTCTGATTTTTCTCATTCCCACTCTAGCTCACACGCTGACTCACTGTCATTAATTATGTAATTAAATTACTCTGCCTAGAGAAATCACCTATGAGGCGGGGAGAGAGGGGGAGCTGGAAAGAGAGAGATATGCAGTGATAGAGAAAGGGAAGAGGGAGATGGATAGGGAAAGAGATGAAGCTAGAGTGAGCGACACAGAGAAAGAGAGAGAGAAAGAAAGGGAGATGGATGAATAGAAAGAGAGAGGAAGAGATGCTTGATGATCCTAAATTCTGATAACTAAAAAAATATGACTGCCTCTCTCAATTAAATTCAAATGGCTTTATTGGTATGGGAAACGTGTTTAAATGGCCAAAACTAGTGAAATAGATAAAACAAAAGTGAAATAAACAATAACAAATTTACAGTAAACATTACACTCACAAAAGTTCCAAATGAATAAAGGCATTTCAAATGTCATTATGGCTATATACTGTGTTGTAACAATGTGCAAATAGTTAAAGTACACAAGGGGATTTATAATGGTGTTTGTTCTCCACTGGGACCCTGTTCTCATCACAACAGGTCACACATCTTGCTGCTGTGATGGCACACTGTGGTATTTCACCTAATAGATATGGGAGTTTATCAAAATTGGATTTGTTTTCTAATTCTTTGTGGGTCTGTGTAATCTGAGGGAAATATGTGTGTCTAATATGGTCATACATTTGGCAGGAGGTTAGGAAGTGCAGCTCAGTTTCCACCTCATTCTGTGGGCAGTGTGAACACAGCCTGTCTTCTCTTGAGAGCCAGGTCTGCCTATGACGGCCTCTCTCAACAGCAAGGCTATGCTCACAGAGTCTGTATATAGTCAAAGCTTTCCTTCATTTTGGGTCAGTCACAGTGGTCAGGTATTCTGCCACTTTGTACTCTCTGTTTAGGGCCAAATAGCATTCTAGTTTGCTCTGCTTTTTTTGTTAATTACTTGACACATTGGAAATAATTATCTTTTTGTTTTCTCATGATTTGGTTGGGTCTAATTGTGTTGCTGTCCTGGGGCTCTGTTTGTGAACAGAGCCCCAGGACCAGCTTGCTTAGAGGACTCTTCTCCACGTTCATCTTTTGTAGGCGATGGCTTTGTTATGGAAGGTTTGGGAATCGCTTCTTTTTAGATGATTCTGGATTTTGATAATGAGTGGGTATCGGCCTAATTCTGCTCTGCATGCATTATTTGGTATGTCAAATGTTATGTTCCTTTTAATGGCATAGAAGGCCCTTCTTGTCTCTCAGATCGTTCACAGCTTTGTGGAACTTACATGTGGTGCCGATGTTTGGGCTGAGGTACGTATCTTTTGTTTGTGTGCTCTAAGGCAACGGTGTCTAGATGGAAGTTGTATTTCTGGTCCTGGCAACTGGACCTTTTTTTGGAACACCATTATTTTTGTTATACTGAGATTTACTGTCAGGGCCCAGGTCTGACAGAATCTGTGCAGAAGATCTAGGTGCTGCTGTAGGCCCCCATTGGTTAGGGACAGAAGCACCAGGTCATCAACAAACAATAGACATTTGACTTCAGATTTTAGTAGTGCAAGACTGAGTGTTACAGACTGTTCTAGTGCCCTCGCCAATTCCTTGATATATGTGTTGAAGAGGGCTTAAGCTACAGTCGTGGCCAAAAGTTTTGAGAATGACACAAATATTAATTTCCACAAAGTCTGTTGCTTCAGTGTCTTTAGATATTTTTGTCAGATGTTACTATGGAATACTGAAGTATATTTACAAGCATTTCATAAGTGTCAAAGGCTTTTATTGACAATTACATGAAGTTGATGCAAAGAGTCAATATTTGCAGTGTTGACCCTTCTTTTTCAAGACTTCTGCAATCCGCCCTGGCATGCTGTCAATTAACTTCTGGGCCACATCCTGACTGATGGCAGCCCATTCTTGCATAATCAATGCTTGGAGTTTGTCAGAATTTGTGGGTTTTTGTTTGTCCACCCGCCTCTTGAGGATTGACCACAAGTTTTCAATGGGATTAAGGTCTGGGGAGTTTCCTGGCCATGGACCCAAAATATTGATGTTTTGTTCCCCGAGCCACATGGTTATCAATTTTGACTTATGGCAAGGTGCTCCATCATGATGGAAACGGCATTGTTCGTCACCAAACTGTTCCTGGATGGTTGGGAGAAGTTGCTCTCGGAGGACGTGTTGGTACAATTCTTTATTCATGGCTGTGTTCTTAGGCAAAATTGTGAGTGAGCCCACTCCCTTGGCTGAGAAGCAACCCCACACATGAATGGTCTCAGGATGCTTTACTGTTGGCATGACACAGGACTGATGTTAGCGCTCACCTTGTCTTCTCCGGACAAGCTTTTTTCCGGATGCCCCAAACAATCGGAAAGGGGATTCATCAGAGAAAATGACTTTACCCCAGTCCTCAGCAGTCCAATCCCTGTACCTTTTGCAGAATATCAGTCTGTCCCTGATGTTTTTCCTAGAGAGAAGTGGCTTCTTTGCTGCCCTTCTTGACACCAGACCATCCTCCAAAAGTCTTCACCTCACTGTGCGTGCAGATGCACTCACACCTGCCTGCTACCATTTCTGAGCAAGCTCTGTACTGGTGGTGCCCCGATCCTGCAGCTGAATCAACTTTAGGAGACGGTCCTGGCGCTTGCTGGACTTTCTTGGGCGCCCTGAAGCCTTCTTCACAACAATTGAACTGCTCTCCTTGAAGTTCTTGATGATCCGATAAATGGTTGATTCAGGTACAATCGTACTGGCAGCAATATCCTTGCCTGTGAAGCCCTTTTTGTGCAAAGCAATGATTACGGCACGTGTTTCCTTGCAGGTAACCATGATTGAGAGAGGAAGAACAATGATTCCAAGCACCACCCTCCTTTTGAAGCTTCCAGTCTGTTATTCAAACTCAATCAGCATGACAGAGTGATCTCCAGCCTTGTCCTCGTCAACACTCACACCTGTGTTAACGAGAGAATCACTGACATGATGTCAGCTGGTCCTTTTGTGGCAGGGCTAAAATGCAGTGGAAATGTTTTTTGGGATTCAGTTAATTTGCATGGCAAAGAGGGACTTTGCAATTCATCTAATCACTCTTCATAACATTCTGGAGTATATGCAAATTTCCATCATACAAACTGAGGCAGCAGACTTTGTGAAAATTAATATTTGTGTCATTCTCAAAACTTTTGGCCACGACTGTACATCCCCGTCTCACCCCACGGACCTGTGGAAAGAAATTTGTTTTTCTTTGCCAATTTTAACCGCATACTTGTTGTTTGTTTACAATGGATTTTATAATGTATGTTTTTCCCCCCCAACACCACTTTCCATCAATTTGAATAGCAGACCCTCATGCCAAATTGAGTCGAAAGCATAAGAAGACTTGCCATTGTTTTGGTTTGTTTGTCAGTTAGGGTGTGCAGGGTGAAATACGTGGTCTGTCTAGAAGGGATTGAATTTGTTGTTGCCTAATTGTTTTTTGGTAGGTTTCTACACTACTTTCCTTCCATCTATTGGGTTGAGGTCAGTGATAAAGTAATCTACAGTAATACTGCCAAGGAATGAGCTGTAGGTGTACCTACCGTAAGAGTCTCCTCAAAGCCTACCATTGACTGTGTACAGACCCAGCATACGACAGAGCTGCAGGAGTTGTGACCTGTTTTTGTTGGTTGTTTTGTCATAGTTGTGTCTAGGGGAGAATGCTGTCACCTCCAGGTAGGTGTTTGTCCCCTTGTCCCCCTGTGTGCTGAGGGTGACAGTCACCACAGACTAGTACATGTCCACAGGCCTGGAAATGGTTGATCTCCCCGTCTACGGTGGAGAAGCTGTCATCGTTATAGTATGGGGATTCTATTGGGGGGGGGGATATAGGTAGCACACAGGAGGACATTTTTCTCTGTTGATCATTTCCTCATTAATTTCTAGCCAGATGTAAAATGTTAATGTTATGACTAATTTAATACAGTAGGTTAGGTCTGCTCTATGCCTAATTAGCATACCCCCCTGAGTCTCTACACTGTTTCACACCTTGTAGTTTGGTGGATGGGACTACCAGTTCTCTGGAACCTAGAGGGCAACCAGTGGGTCCATCTCCTCTATCCCATGTTTCTTGTAGGACAAACACACATCAACACACACACTATTTGGGTGTATAATAATATATAATAGGATAAGAAACACAGATCTACCTAGTCTCTATGTAAATGGCTTGTTGTGAGCAGTAAGTGTTTGTTTTTTTACAATGACTGGAGTATCTGTACGGTGTCTGTCTTCAGAGACATCCCTCTGCTTTGGTTGCTTTTTCATTAGTCGAGAAGACAGTTGGTGCTTTATTCCCATTGGTGGACAGAGGTTTCTGTGTTAGACTTTCTGGGTGCATCTCAAAGTCCACACCCTCACATCCTTTCCTTGAGATCCCTGAGATGAGAGGAGGAAGCGTTGTTTGACTATTGAGATCAAAGAGAGGAGGTCATGTTAGACTATTAAGATCTGTCCCGTGTTAAAGTCATTTCCTTCACCTGCCGTCCCAGAGGGAGATATTTACTGAGCCCATTCAATCCGGCCCACGGGGAAAACGATGTCAATCGACATTGAAAAGATGAAAACCAAATGGAAACTGTAGACATGATAATGGACCTATATTTTTTTATTTACCTTTAATTAACTAGGCAAGTCGGTTAAGAACAAATTCTTATTTTCAATGACGGCCTAGGAACAGTGCCTTGTTCAGGGGCAGAACGACAGATTGTTACCTTGTCAGCTTGGGGATTTGATCTTGCAAACTTTCGGTTACAAGTCCAACGCTCTAACCACTAGGCTATAGACTTATAGATTTAGACTCTTTACTTTGTCTAGCTTGATAAGTCATTTATAGTCTCTTTACTCTGTCCAGCTTGCTAACAGTCATTATAGTCTCTTTACTCTGTCCAGCTTGCTAACAGTCATTATAGTCTCTTTACTCTGTCCAGCTTGATAACAGTCATTATAGTCTCTTTACTCTATCCAGCTTGCTAACAGTCATCGAAACGAAATTTAGACAGACAGGGAGCATCGAAATTCCAAAAGCGATGGATAAAGGATTTTTTTGACGGCAAGGAAAAATAATACATTTTTAGTGCGACCCTCCGGACCTCGATGAAGACCGAATGACCTCGGGGCAAAATGAGTTTGACACCCCTGTCCTAGAGGAACTTAAGGCAGGACTAAAGACATGTCACAGACAGACAGACACACACCCCTAGAGGCACTTAGCTCAGGCTATATTCATGTCAACAGCTGGCATCAGATCAGAGGTGACTGATGACAGTAACACAGTGCACTGCCCTGCCACAACAAACACTACCTATTAACATCAGAGACATTATCTTAGAGCAGCGGTTCCCAAACTAGGGGTTGCGACCCCATGTGGGTCACCTGATATGAAAATGGGGCCACGGGAGAATATCCAAAATCCTCCCCTCCAACCCCAAAAATATATCCAGTGCATTTGGAAAGTATTCCGACATCTTGACTTTTCCCATATTTTGTTACATTACAGCCTTATTCTAAAATTGATTAAATCGTTTTTTCCCCTCATCACTCTACACACAATACCCCGTAATGACAAAGCAAAAACAGGTTTTTAGACATTTTTGCAAATGTTATAAATATATATATATATAACTGAAATATATACACTGCTCAAAAAAATAAAGGGAACACTTAAACAACACAATGTAACTCCAAGTCAATCACACTTCTGTGAAATCAAACTGTCCACTTAGGAAGCAACACTGATTGACAATAAATGTCACATGCTGTTGTGCAAATGGAATAGACAACAGGTGGAAATTATAGGCAATTAGCAAGACACCCCCAATAAAGGAGTGGTTCTGCAGGTGGTGACCACAGAGCACTTCTCAGTTTCTATGCTTCCTGGCTGATGTTTTGGTCACTTTTGAATGCTGGCGGTGCTTTCACTTATGTGGTAGCATGAGACGGAGTCTACAACCCACACAAGTGGCTCAGGTAGTGCAGCTCATCCAGGATGGCACATCAATGCGAGCTGTGGCAAGAAGGTTTGCTGTGTCTGTCAGCGTAGTGTCCAGAGCATGGAGGCGCTACCAGGAGACAGGCCAGTACATCAGGAGACGTGGAGGAGGCCGTAGGAGGGCAACAACCCAGCAGCAGGACCGCTACCTCCGCCTTTGTGCAAGGAGGAGCAGGAGGAGCACTGCCAGAGCCCTGCAAAATGACCTCCAGCAGGCCACAAATGTGCATGTGTCTGCTCAAACGGTCAGAAACAGACTCCATGAGGGTGGTATGAGGGCCCGACGTCCACAGGTGGGGGTTGTGCTTACAGCCCAACACCGTGCAGGACGTTTGGCATTTGCCAGAGAACACCAAGATTGGCAAATTTGCCACTGGCGCCCTGTGCTCTTCACAGATGAAAGCAGGTTCACACTGAGCACATGTGACAGACGTGACAGAGTCTGGAGACGCCGTGGATAACGTTCTGCTGCCTGCAACATCCTCCAGCATGACCGGTTTGGCGGTGGGTCAGTCATGGTGTGGGGTGGCATTTCTTTGGGGGGCCGCACAGCCCTCCATGTGCTCGCCAGAGGTAGCCTGACTGCCGTTAGGTACCGAGATGAGATCCTCAGACCCCTTGTGAGACCATATGCTGGTACGGTTGGCCCTGGGTTCCTCCTAATGCAAGACAATGCTAGACCTCATGTGGCTGGAGTGTGTCAGCAGTTCCTGCAAGAGGAAGGCATTGATGCTATGGACTGGCCCGCCCGTTCCCCAGACCTGAATCCAATTGAGCACATCTGGGACATCATGTCTCGCTCCATCCACCAACGCCACGTTGCACCACAGACTGTCCAGGAGTTGGCGGATGCTTTAGTCCAGGTCTGGGAGGAGATCCCTCAGGAGACCATCCGCCACCTCATCAGGAGCATGCCCAGGCGTTGTAGGGAGGTCATACAGGCACGTGGAGGCCAGACACACTACTGAGCCTCATTTTGACTTGTTTCTAAGGACATTACATCAAAGTTGGATCAGCCTGTAGTGTGGTTTTCCACTTTAATTTTGAGTGTGACTCCAAATCCAGACCTCCATGGGTTGATAAATTGGATTTCCATTGATTATTTTTGTGTGATTTTGTTGTCAGCACATTCAACTATGTAAAGAAAAAAGTATTTAATAAGATTATTTCATTCATTCAGATCTAGGATGTGTTATTTTAGTGTTCCCTTTATTTTTTTGAGCAGTGTGTATATATATATGAAACTGAAATATCACATTTACATAAGTATTCAGAACCTTTACTCCAGGCCTGGGCAATTAGTTTCCAAGGAGGGCCACATTAGAATATATTTTTGCCATCGCGGACCAGAATCATATTATACATCATGTATGACTGTGTTGACAGATATATCTACTGTAAATCACATCCAGATACGCTATTTATTTAACTTTTTTTAACATGCACAGAAATAAACCACATCCATGTTCTCCTTTTGGTAGGTCAGTTAAACATTAAACATACAATGAACTACACCGAGGGAAAAGTACACTGTGCATTCAGCACCACGGACAGAACTCTTGTCAACGGGTATGCACAAGAAAGAGAGAGAGCTCAACATTACATTTAAACTACTCAATCAGTGTGAGGAGTGAAGTCTCTGATGGGCATTGACTAGAGCAGTGAAGTCAGGTATAGTTTCTGACGTCACTATGCGGCGGATTGGTGAGAGTCAGTAAGAGATGATCTGCGCCTTGACTTGTTATATTTCATCACTGAAAATGTCTGTTCACATACATAGGTTGACGCAAACAGTACAAACATCTTCTGAGCATGACTCCTAATCTTTGTAAAGTTTTGTTTATCGAGAGATGCATAGAACCTCGTCAGTGACATTGTTTTGAATAGTTCTCCAATCACAGCATCAGACTGAAGATCGATAAGCTCAAGTTGCATGTCACTGGGAGCGTTATCCACATTGAAGGTGAAAGGAGAGGAAACCAACAGCATGTCATTTTCCAACACTTTGAAATCCTCTAAACAACGAGAGAACTCACAGTTGAAAGCACGCAGCAGCGATGTATACTTCTCCCGCTGGGCATCTGATAGGGAACAGACAAGTAGTGTTGGAAGGTGGGTGAGATTGTTCTCATCTGATAGGGAACAGACTAGTAGTGTTGGAAGGTGGGTGAGATTGTTCTCATCTGATAGGGAACAGACTAGTAGTGTGGGAAGGTGGGTGAGATTGTTGTCATCTGATAGGGAACAGACTAGTAGTGTGGGAAGGTGGGTGAGATTGTCGTCATCTGATAGGGAACAGACTAGTAGTGTGGGAAGGTGGGTGAGATTGTTCTCATCTGATAGGGAACAGACTAGTAGTGTGGGAAGGTGGGTGAGATTGTTCTCATCTGATAGGGAACAGACTAGTAGTGTCGGAAGGTGGGTGAGATTGTTCTCATCTGATAGGGAACAGACTAGTAGTGTGGGAAGGTGGGTGAGATTGTTCTCATCTGATAGGGAACAGACTAGTAGTGTCGCTAGGTGGGTGAGATTGTTGGCTTCTACTTGTCGGGTCAGCAGGAGTAAAGGCTTTGACAAGGCTGTACATCTGATGTGCAAAAAGGCCCTTCCCTTGTAGTTTGGAATTCAGTTCATTCATGAGGGCCATGATGTCCACGGTGAAGGCAAAATCAGCCAACCATTCTTTATTTTGCAGTTGAAGGAAATCCACATATTTTCCTTTCATTTGCAAAAACTCAGCAATCTCCGACTTCAGGTCCCACACCCTTTCAAGCACCTTCCCCAAACTCAGCCATCTCACGTTCATGTGGTAGGGGAGATCTGCATGACCCGACTCTGTCTCTTCCAACAGTGAGACAAACTGCCTGTGGTTTAAAGATTTTTCTCTTATGAAGTTAACCACTTTAGTGAATGTATCCACAACACGGCTCATTTTCAGAACACATTTACAGAGCACCTCCTGATGAATAATGCAATGCAGGAGAAAAAAAATTCTGATCTGTGTTAAGCCCAGCTACTTGATCTTGTATCCTTTTCAAAAGGCCAATGTTTTTTTCCTGTCAAGTTTGGGCACCCATCGTTGGTCACACCGGATAACCTTTCAAAACTCAGTCCCAGCTTTGCCACACACTTATTAACCTCCTCCAATAAATCTTTCCCTGTGGTTGTGCTCTTCATTGACTGCACTGAAGCTCCTCTGTAATTTCAAAGTCTGGGGTTATGGTGGGGTTCATGGGGATCTGGGGTTCATGGGGTTCAGGGGTTTTGCCTCGTAAGAATATCAACAACTGCGCCGTGTCACGTGCATCACTGCTCTCATCCAGGGCCAAGGTGAAATAGGTGAAATCCTTTACCTTGTCGTTCAACTGTTGTTCCATGTTCTCTGCAATGTCCTCAACACGCCGTGTTACTGTTCGTCTTGACAGGGAAACATTTTCAAACAGCTCTTTCTTGTCGGGGCAAAGTATTGCTTCAGATTCAATTAAACATTCTTTAATGAATTCGCCCTCAGTGAATGGCTTGCTATGTTTTGCAATTTTGTGGGACAGTACATAGCTAGCTCTCGCAATTTCGTAGTTTGCTGAATGCAGTTTTGTGAAAAGTCCTTGCTGCTTTTGCAACTGAGAACTCTTTCGATGCACTTGCCCTCTGCCTCAGAAGACATATTCCTGCATGCTTCGTCTGGAAGTGTCGGGACAAGTTGTAGTCTTTCAAGACAGCGATCCTCTCTTTGCACACTAAGCACACAGCTTTCCCTGATACCTCAATAAATAAATATTTCAATGTCCACTCATGCTGGAACACCCTACATTCATTGTCTACTTTCCTTTTCTTTGAAATCTTTGAAAAACTAAATTTTGCGCAATTTCTTGCTAGCTACTATTTGTAACTGTGATGTGTGTGTCAGCCTGTCAGTCCTCGTGTAGTTGTTTTATTTTTATGTTCCTTCAAAATAAATTTCCCACAAGCGGTGGGAGTTAAGTCATTACACAAAGGCGAGTATTCATTGGGCTTTTATTTGAATAACAAATACGTTTTTCAAAACTTTACTAATCGCAAATTATTTGTGATCTGATCGGAGCATTATTCCGCGGGCCATATCGAATCAGGTCGCGGGCCACATATGGCCCCTGCGCTGGCTTTTGCCCAGGCCTGCTTTACCCAGTATTTTTTGAAGCACCTTTGGCAGCGGTTACAGCCTTGATTCTTCTTCGGTATGACGCTACAAGCTTGGCCCACCTGTATTTGGGGAATTTCTCCCATTCTTCTCTGCAGATCCTCTCAAGCTCTGTCAGGTTGAATGGGGAGCTTCTCTGCACAACTATTTTCTGGTCTCTACAGAGATGTTAGATCAGGTTAAAATCCGGGGTCTGGATGGGCCATTCAAGGACATTCAGAGACCTGTCCCGAAGCCACTCCTGCATTGTCTTGGCTGTGTGCTTAGGTTCCGTCCCGTTGGAAGGTGAACCTTCACCCCAGTGTGAGGTCCTGAGTGCTCTGGAGCAGGTTTTCATCAAGGATCTCTCTGTACTTTGCTCCGTTCATCATTCCCTCGATCCTGACTAGTCTCCCAGTCCCTGCCGCTGAAAAACATCCCCACAGCATGATGCTGCCACCACCATGCTTTACCGTAGGGATGGTGCCAGGTTTCCTTCAGAGTTGACGCTTGGCATTCAGGCTAAAGTGTTAAAGCTTGAATTCATCAGACCAGAAAATCTTGTTTCTCATGGTCTGAGTCCTTTAGGTGCCTTTTGGCAAACTCCAAGCGGGCTGTCATGTGCCTTTTACTGAGGAGTGGCTTCAGTCTGGCCACTCTACCATCGAGGCCTGATTGGTGGAGTGCTGTAGAGATGGTTGTCCTTCTGGAATGTTCTCCCATATCCACAGAGGAACTCTGGAGCTCTGTCAGAGTGACCATCGGGTTCTTGGTCACCTCTCTGACCAAGGCGCTTCTTCCACAATTGCTCAGTTTGGCGGTGCGGCCAGTTCTAGGAGTAGTCTGGTGGTTCCAAACTTCTTCCATTTAAGAATGATGTAGGCCACTGTGTTCTTGGGGACCTTCAATGCTGCAGAACATATTTTTTTTGTACCCTTCCCCAGATCTGTGCCTCGACACAATCCTGTCTCGGAGCTTTACGGACAATTCCTTCGACCTCATGGCTTGGTTTTTGCTCTGACATGCACTGTCAACTGTGGGACCGTATATAGACAGGTGTGTGCCTTTCCAAATCATGTCCAATCTATTGAATTTACCACAGGTGCACTCCAATCAAGTTGTAGAAACATCCCAAGGATGATCAATGGAAACAGGATGCACCTGAGGTCAATTTCAAGTCTCATAGCAAAGGGTCTGAATACTTATCTAAACAAGGTATTATTTTTTTTATACATTTGCAAAAAAAATCTAAAAACCTGTCCATGCTCCATTGCCCATAGTTCTAGTACAATGAACAGCCATGTCACAGTGGCTGAACGCACTGCGTACAGGGACATGATCTAAAACTAATCTGATAACATGTAATCCATTTATAATGCTACTTACTGCTATAGACATGCTAATGCAGGAGATATAACCCACAGTAATGCAGGAGATATAGCCCACAGTAATGCAGGAGATATAATCTTCTCCTTTCCCCCTTCTGATAACCAGGCGGCGAATCGCATCTCTGCATGTCTGTCAGACATATCAGTGTGGATGACGGATCACCACCTCAAGCTGAACCTCGGCAAGACGGAGCTGCTCTTCCTCCCGGGGAAGGACTGCCCGTTCCATGATCTCGCCATCACGGTTGACAACTCCCTTGTGTCCTCCTCCCAGAGTGCTAAGAACCTTGGCGTGATCCTGGACAACACCCTGTCGTTCTCCACTAACATCAAGGCGGTGACCCGATCCTGTAGGTTCATGCTCTACAACATTCGCAGAGTACGACCCTGCCTCACACAGGAAGCGGCGCAGGTCCTAATCCAGGCACTTGTCATCTCCCGTCTGGATTACTGCAACTCGCTGTTGGCTGGGCTCCCTGCCTGTGCCATTAAACCCCTACAACTTATCCAGAACGCCGCAGCCCGTCTGGTGTTCAACCTTCCCAAGTTCTCTCACGTCACCCCGCTCCTCCGCTCTCTCCACTGGCTTCCAGTTGAAGCTCGCATCCGCTACAAGACCATGGTGATTGCCTACGGAGCTGTGAAGGGAACGGCACCTCCATACCTTCAGGCTCTGATCAGGCCCTACACCCAAACAAGGGCACTGCGTTCATCCACCTCAGGCCTGCTGGCCCCCCTACCTCTGAGGAAGCACAGTTCCCGCTCAGCCCAGTCAAAACTGTTCGCTGCTCTGGCACCCCAATGGTGGAACAAGCTCCCTCATAACGCCAGGACAGCGGAGTCAATCACCACCTTCCGGAGACACCTGAAACCCCACCTCTTTAAGGAATACCTAGGATAGGATAAAGTAATCCTTCTAACCCCCCCCTTAAAAGATTTAGATGCACTATTGTAAAGTGGTTGTTCCACTGGATATCATAAGGTGAATGCACCAATTTGTAAGTCGCTCTGGATAAGAGCGTCTGCTAAATGACTTAAATGTAAATGTAAATATAGCCCACAGTAATGCAGGAGATATAGCACACAGCAAAGGGTCTGAATACTTATGTAAATAAGGTATTTCTATTTTTTTTTTTTATAAATCTAAACCTGTTTTCACTTTGTCATTATAGGGTATTGTGATGTCATTATGGGGTATTGTGATGTCATTATGGGGTATTGTGTGTAAATTGATGAGGAAAAACATCAATTTAATCTATTTTAGAATAAGGCTGTAACGTAACAATGTGGAAAAAAGGGAAGGGGTCTGAATACTTTCCCGAATTCACTGTACAATATAATATCGTCGTATCTCAAAATCATTCATGTGGTTAACCTTAAAAATCGAAATGAAAATGATTAAAATCTAAAAGATCAAATTCAACCAGAAAGCGCCCTTAGATCGTGGGAAAACCGTTCCCACGGTGAATGGCTAAGCCCACTACGCTATGACACCACACAGTATTGCAGAAATATTGATACAGCAGCAATTGATATGGTAAAAACAATGTGTGGGCAGGCAGAGGCACAGCAATTCACATCAATACCTTTGTCAGATAACACTGTGAAACTAAGAATGTATGCTATAGCTAGCATTCCAGAGGAAACTGCCTGAATGCCTCAAAAACAACCCACCTTATGCTCTCCAAATGGACGTTAGCTGTGAGGGTCGAGATGCCCATGCATTGACTTTAGTTCGCTACTTGTCTGGGGATGCTATTCATGAGGACATATTGTTCTGCCTCACGATTACCGAGCATGAAACAGTACAGGGGATGTTCAGTGTGCTCCGTTGTTATATTGACGAAAATATTCATGGATCGAATGGTGGGCTTTTGCACAGATGAGGCTCCATGGATCATAGGACGGCAGGCAGGCCCTCTGTCCCTCTGTCATATATATATGGACACATTGTATGATATACCCACTGAGCTATAATGGATTCACCGAGAGCAACTAGCGGCAACAGAGCTGAGCGCAGAACCCGGAGATATGCAGCAGGTAACTTCGATTGTAAACTACATCAAACCACATCCACTGCCCACAAAACTATGTGAAGCTAGAACATCATCATGCTCTGATCTCATATTTCACACCGAGGCTTGGTGGTTATCGAGGGGGAGTGTTGGAAATATGTTTTTGCATTGAGGAACTGTTCTGGATGTAAAAAAAAAAAAAAGTACTTGATTGACTTTGTGAAAGAGAAAATGTGTCTCCTATGTAACAGACATATTTGGTAAAGTAAACGAACTGAACACGATTATGGAAATACAAAACATTCTACAGGTGAGTGACCGAATCAGTCACCGTCTTTCAAAAGTGAACCACGCCCCCCTTGGCAGTGCATGTTTCTAACAGAAAACAAGTGAACCACGCCCCCCTTGGCAGTGCATGTTTCTAACAGAAAACAAGTGAACCACGCCCCCCTTGGCAGTGCATGTTTCTAACAGAAAACAAGTGTCAGTAAGTGACCCATACGATTGATGAATGCTCACCACAAACGCTCGGGAAGAGCACTCTGGGACCTTCTTCCCAATCCGTTTGACTGTGATCCTGGCTCAGTTGGCATGCCGGTAAGTGAAATCGAGCAGTTGATGGAGCTGTCATGTGACCGAATGCTGCAGACAATGCAGCCACAAGTCACTATGGAGGAGTTTTGTTTTCTCTCTCAAAGGGAATACTGACGTCTCCCTCTGAATATTAATGCAGCATTCAATACAATTGGGAACTCGGGAAATCTCATACTTCCGGCTTCAGTGCATTGAAGACAACGGGGAACTCTGGGGGGGGGGGGGAAATGGGGAAAAATCGGGGAATGGTCATCCTCTTTCTAGAGCTCCGACATTCTGACCCGAAGATCATTTGATGTCATGATTTGACCTCGTATTTTTCAGAGTTTCCAGTTGTCTTGAAAGCACCATAAAACGCATGGTAACCTTCGCCAGCTCATACCTATGTGAAGCTGGATTCAGTGCTCTTGTCTGCACACCCCCTGATTTTGAGAAGCTCCTACACGACATGCATCAAGCCACACCCATCTCATTAATGGTGGTGAGATAAGAGACATTATGTCAGACTAATGGACTGCCTTAGCCCACAATTTAAAAAAAAAGAAACATTGGCTGTTAATTACATACTTTTTTTTCACATGGTTGGGGTCCGCCAGAATTTTAAGATATCAGAATGGGGTCGTGGGCCAAACAACTTTGGGAACCCGTGTCTTTGAGCCTCCAACACACACACACACACACACACACACACAAGCAGGAACACACATAACAAACAATCTTAGAGAAACGCACACACACACAGAGCATTTTGATGAAGAAGATTCTCCATCCTTCCTAATCTCCCAGCTCTTAGTAAACAGGCTGTTCAGCTGTGCCCACTTTGACAGGACGACATCTTTGATTGAATAGTTCTAACGGGATTAGTGCTAGAGGATTTTGTGTGTGTGTGTGTGTGTGTGTGTGTGTGTGTGTGTGGGTCGCTGCGAAC
Organism: Salmo salar; assembly: GCF_905237065.1. Classification (NCBI taxonomy): domain Eukaryota; kingdom Metazoa; phylum Chordata; class Actinopteri; order Salmoniformes; family Salmonidae; genus Salmo; species Salmo salar. The sequence continues at coordinate 1,850,640 of NC_059456.1, forward strand.
GAGGAGCATTACGTAAGGATAACACAACATACACAGCTCTCCCCCTCTCAGCCAGGTCACTCCAGATCCAAGGTGATATTCCTCTCTCTCTCCAGTCATGGATGGAGACACAATTGTGTTGAATTTGGTCTCCTGCTACATGGACTATTGTGTATGTGTCATGTCTGACTGATGTACCCTGGTGTCCCAATCGCTCAGCCATGACACACTGATATATACATCTTCCCTACACAGACACACACACATACACTCAAATAGATCTTCGCTCCCTCCTACACCCCTCCCCTCTCCAAGTCATTCTCCAGTGGGCCAATCAAATCTGACCTGCATTTTATCATTCTAGGATTAGATTAGACAACACATGCACACAGTCACACTTACACAAAGAATACTAAGTCAGGTCTAGGACATGTTGCAGAAAAACAACTATTCCATTAGTGTAGAATATGAAAAATATGCAAATATGACACATAGGCATATAGTATAAAATACATAGACATCAACCAATCGAATGTATTTTATAAAGCCCTTTTTACATCAGCAGTTGTCACAAAGTGCTTTACAGATACCCAGCCTAAAACCCTAAAGAGCAATGCAGATGTATCTGTGGCTAGAAAAACTCCCTAGAAAAGCTGGAACCTGGGAAGAAACCTAGAGAGGAACCAGGCTCTGAGGGGTGGGCAGTGCCGGGTGGAGATACTGGCTATGTCATGTTAATAGCCACTTCATACACAAATATAAACATTAATTTCAACCTCTGAGAGTTATGGCTGCTTCACGTGATGTATTGTTGTCTCTACCTTCTTGCCTTTGTGCTGTTGTCTGTTCCCAATAATGTTTGTACCATGTTTTGTGCTGCTACCATGTTGTGCTGCTGCCCTGTTGTGTTGCTATCATGCTGTGTTGTCATGTGCTGCTGCCTTGCTATGTTGTCTTAGGTCTCTCTTTATGTAGTCTCTCTTTTCGTGATGTTTTATCCTATACTTGTATTTTTTATCCCAGCCCCCCGTCCCGGCAGGAGGCCTTTTGCCTTTTTGTAGGCCGTCATTGTAAATAAGAATTTGTTCTTAACTGACTTGCCTAGTTAAATAAAGGTTAAATAAAATGAAATACACATTTATGTAGATGTAGACTATTTCAATTGCATTGGAATAACACTACCCACACACTACGTAATTTTAACGTGGATAATTGGGTAATATTTGGTTGAGACGTTGATCAATGAGACTACCGCCTATATTCACCCACTCAAAAAGACAGGCAAAAGTTAGTTGAATTGCCAAACTATCCTTTCAACCATTTAAAAGCACAACCAAAGTTCAAATGGGATTTAAATGTCGGAGAGTTTATTTATACATACATAAGATGAATGTGATATCACTGGTCTTCATCTAATAGCAGAACCAAATGTACTGGATTGCAGTTGAGATTACATTAAAAGTACATGGTGCAAATGATCAATGCTGTTCCGAGATTCTGCATAGATTATTACAGCAATGGTGAAGATCTCCACAGACCTGCGATGACCTATGCATGCTATCTTGAACATGAACTCCTTATATGATTACATAAGAAGAAATGTGGATTTATAGTAACCTGAAAATGTGTTACTCATTTTAAGGTTAAACGTTACATTAGTTTGTAAAATAGCCTTAACTTTAGGCTATTTACTGTATTACAAAAGTAATATGGAACTTTTATTTTTGATTGAGTTGGAGCCATGAACCCAACATTTAATTGGTTAACTTGTCAACAAGTTAATAGGCCATTTATAGTATTTCAAAAGGGATATTGAATTGTGTTTATTTGACCACGCAACCAAATATCAACATTTGAAAGATGTGTTTCTTCAGCTTGGACAGTTCCATCTGTACCACTGACTTAGTCTGGCTTTCATTTCAGTTTGTCTACTAATTAATCATTGATCTGATTTAGTCCTATTGTTGAACTCTGATATTTGGTTTCGATAGAGAAGTGAATCCAACATATAAATGTTGTATTTGTAGACAAAGTGGAATTAAAGCCAGATTAAATATCATTACCTTTTAAATCAACCTGAGCTTTAAAACCTTAGGCCTACTGTATTGTCTATTTTTAAACAGTAGCTGTTGATGACTTTGAAAATGGTATATAGGCCTAAATAGCGTCATTGATGATTGATAAAGTATGGTTACATTTCTATGAATTCGATACCAACAGTGAATCTATTTAGTTTTTAAGTGGAGCTCTCTTAATCATTCTCACGATAGCACATTGGTAATAGACAGTAACAAATAGCATAGCCAAGCAGGGCTGGACTTGGTTAAAACCCTGGATGGGAGACCAAAGTAGATAGATCAACTCTCCAGTAGGAGGTGCTGCCCAGACTATATATATATCTTTTTTTCTGATAGTGGATATAACGTTGAAAATTTGACATTGTATTAAAGGTACAAATTCAACTTATTTTATACAAGGTCTGTGTATGTTGAAATTTGGTTAACATGATGACATAATCCTGTGGTTGATATTTCACCTCAAAATAACTATTTACGTTGATTACTTTCTTCAAATCCCATGGATTTTCCACTTTGATTCCATGTCACAATACATTGACAAATTATGTTGAAACAATGTTGATTCAACCAGTTTGTACCAAGTGGATATTCTGTGATGGGGGAGAGAGAGAGAGAGAGAGAGAGAGAATACAAACATTGAACAAATTGGACTATTTTAAATGTAGTGACATGATTTCAGGTACAGGCAACATAGCTAGGGCTAAGTTTTATTTTCTTTAAAAAACAAATTAAATAAATTAAAAACCAAAAAACTTCTGTTAATTCCATCTTTGTTGGGGACATCCTCTTGCTAACGGATTAGCCAGGAAAGCTAAAGAAAAACCTGAATCTGTCAGAAAATAATGACGATCACATGGCAGTCGAACAGAAGCAGGAGAACATTTTCTCCATTTTCAGAAGCCGAATGCAGCAGCAGCAGGACGGATGGTTTATTTTACTTGTGTAAGAGTCCATTATTCCCTCTAGGCTCTACTAATTATTTCAACTGTTGTGAGAGCTGCTAGCAAAGGCTGTGTTCATCTGCCTTAGGGCTTTTTCATTCAGCTTTTCTCACACAGTAGAACACACTGCTAGCCTCTGGGAATACTCTCTTCTTCTCACAGGGCTCTGTTCTCTGGTCTCTGTCTGAGGGAGATAGAGGCACCCAAACACACAGATCCATACTTCACTGCGTTCAGGAAGAAAAGTAAATGAAAACTCAACTTTCCTCAAGGCTGTGTGTGTGTGTGTGTGTGTGTGTGTGTGTGTGTGTGTGTGTGTGTGTGCGCACATGCTTGCGTGCTTAAATGGAACAAGCCATTAAGATATGCCTTTGTCTTTGGCTCTAACTAAACAACACAGTCAATATACCCTGAAGGAAAGTCAAAGAGCTCACTGACATTATCTGGTTATGTCAATAGCAGCCAGAAGTAGTGGGATTGAGTCATCTGTACTGGGGGTGAATATTTTTCCGGCATTTAACAAATGTTCCATCCCGAGAACAAATCACTTTTCTCCCGGGTAACCAGGTATTTCCCGCCAAAACCGGAAGTGTCATTCATAAAGCATTATAAAGCATATTAATATGTCTGGACTTGATTATAGCTTTGATCAGCATGAAAACTCAAAGCTGATGCTACCGGAGTCTGATGAGACCTACATTAACAACGTTTAATGAGCACAAACCCCCAAAATCCCAAATGATTGTGCGGTTATCTAATACATATATCTTATAGGCTACTGCACATTACGCACAACAGAAAAACATAACAGCCCATAGATGTAGCTAGCTATATACTCTCTTGGGTAAATAAATGAAACTAGCTCCAGTAGGATAATCTTTTGGAGTGTGAACTGTATTACTGTACTGTATTATATTATACTGTATTATATGGACTGGAATTACACACATCGTTCAAACCATAATGAAGCAGAAGAGAACATGCGATTCTGGTGCAGCACATGCAGCCTACAAAGTTACAAGTATAGATTAGCGAATTTGATTTCAATTTTGAACTATAATAGGGTCTATTTCAATAACTAGTAGGCTGACGCATATATACCATAATAATTACACTGTTATTAGCTACCTCTTTCGCTCTCTATTGTTGCTTCATTACTTCATCACTTTCAACAGCTAAATGAAATAAGTTTTGTTGTCCTTATCTTCATCATTCTAATGACATCCTTGAACACTATAGGACTAGAATTAGATGCAGAAGGTTTTCACTTCTCTTCACGAAGATTGAATGGTTATGGGTCTGAATAAATAACTGCTGTAGTCTACCACCATTGCACGTTCGCTCTTTCAAACTACCCGTGAGTTCTGTTAGCGGCTGTATTTAACATTCAGGAAAATATTAGAATAGTCTATTGAATGTAAGAAATGCAACAAAAAAAAATGGATGTCCAGCAAGCTATTCTAGTCTAGCTTTTCCTGCATGGGACTCCAAGAGCTAAGGAGCATTTTTTAAAGGAGAGAGGCCAGCGGAATACAGGTGTGTGCGTATTGCGCGAGAGACAGAGGCAACAAGTTAAGCTTATTATGCATAACCCATCATTAATTATCCAAATATAAGGCTAATACTGCATTGCATTTATTACCTGAAAGAGGTAGGCTAGGACATCTATATATGTGTCAGGAAACTAGATGTCACTAGATGTCACTACTTCACAGGAGCAGCATTTGAACGTAAACATACATTTATTTATCAAAAGGCATTTTTTTGACAGAAATGCCTTCTGGAACATGTGGACTTTCATGTGCCTTACTATCAAACTTGTATTCCATCCATAAATACGAATAAAATTGTTAAATTACGAGCCTAGTTGGTTTAGCCATGGAAAAAGTAAGGAACCTTCCCACTAGCCATGATTGGCTGAGATAATGGATGGGCTGGACATACCGGGAGATGAGTTTGGATTGGTCTGCCATGTTTATTTATTTTTTTATTTTACCTTTATTTAACCAGGTAGGTTAGTTGAGAACAAGTTCTCATTTACAACTGCGACCTGGCCAAGATAAAGCAAAGCAGTGTGACACAGACAACAACACAGAGTTACACATGGAATAAACAATAAACAAGCTAATAACACCATAAACAAGTCAATGACACAGTAGAAAAAAAACAAAGTCTATATACAGTGTGTGCAAAAGGCATGAGGAGGTAGGCAATAAATAGGCCATAGGAGCGAATAATTACAATTTAGCAGATCACTGGAGTGATAAATGAGCAGATGATGATGTGCAAGTAGAGATACTGGTGTGCAAAAGAGCAGAAAAGTAAATAAAAACAGTATGGGGATGAGGTAGGTAGATTGGGTGGGCTATTTACAGATGGACTATGTACAGCTGCAGCGATCGGTTAGCTGATGTTTAAAGTTGGTGAGGGAAATAAAAGTCTCCAACTTCAGCGATTTTTGAAATTCGTTCCAGTCACTGGCAGCAGAGAACTGGAAGGAAAGGCGGCCAAATGAGGTGTTGGCTTTGGGGATGATCAGTGAGATATACCTGCTGGAACGTGTGCTACGGGTGGGTGTTGTTATCGTGACCAGTGAACTGAGATAAGGCTGAGCTTTACCTAGCATAGACTTATAGATGACCTGGAGCCAGGAGCCAGTGGGTTTGGCGACGAATATGTAGCGAGGGCCAGCCGACTAGAGCATACAGGTCGCAGTGGTGGGTGGTATAAGGTGATTTGGTAACAAAACGGATGGCACTGTGATAGACTGCATCCAGTTTTCTGAGTAGAGTATTGGAAGCTATTTTGTAGATGACATCGCCGAAGTCGAGGATCGGTAGGATAGTCAGTTTTACTAGGGTAAGTTTGGCGGCGTGAGTGAATGAGGCTTTGTTGTGAAATAGAAAGCCGATTCTAGACTTGATTTTGGATTGGAGATGTTTAATATGAGTCTGGAAGGAGAGTTTACAGTCTTGCCAGACACCTAGGTATTTATAGTTGTCCACATATTCTAGGTCGGAACCGTCCAGGGTGGAGATGCTAGCCGGGTGGGCAGGTGCGGGCAGCGAACGGTTGAAAAGCATGCATTTGGTTTTACTAGCGTTTAAGAGCAGTCGGAGGCCACAGAAGAAGTGTTGTATGGCATTGAAGCTCGTTTGGAGGTTAGTTAGCACAGTGTCCAAGGAAGGGCCAGAAGTTTACAGAATGGTGTCGTCTGCATAGAGGTGGATTAGGGAATCGCCCGCAGCAAGAGCGACATCATTGATATATACAGAGAAAAGAGTCAGCCTGAGAATTGAACCCTGTGGTACCCCCATAGAGACTGCCAGAGGTGCGGACAACATGCCCTCCGTTTTGACACACTGAACTCTGTCTGAGAAGTAGTTGGTGAACAATGTAGCGTGCTTCTGTCTATAATGTGAGCTGTTCAATAGGTGTTGACAGGCCTTTCTACCGAGCCATTTTTGAAAGATATAAAGTTAGCCATTGAGAACTACATAAGTTCTGCTACTTTTCTCAACAACATTGATGCCCTGAATTTAGCAGGCGCTATCGACAGATCAGTAGGAACAAGTGATGGGCTACTTCCTGTGCACGTCACGGTCAATGTGAACCAGAGTGACTTGAAACAAAGCTGGCCAAACAAGATGTAGCTACAAACAAAACAGAGTTAAATGGTTCCAGTCTGCAGTGAAGTGTTCATCCGTGTATATGGGTAAGAGTCTAGCTACTTTTTCCAGATATACAGTCCCTTGCAAAAGTATTCATCCCCCTTTGCAATTTTCCTATTCTGTTGCATTACAACCTGTAATTTAAATGTATTTTTATTGGGATTTCATGTAATGGACATACACAAAATAGTCCAAATTGGTGAAGTGAAATAAAAAAAATTACATATTAAAAAACATTATACAAAAAAACACAGAAAGTGGTGCGTGCATATGTATTCACCCCCTTTGCTATGAAGCCCCTAAATAAGATCTGGTGTAACCAATTACCTTCAGAAGTCACATAATTAGTTCAATAAAGTCCACCTGTGTGCAATCTAAGTGTCACATGATCTGTCACATGATCTCAGTATATATACACACCTGTTCTGAAAGGCCCCAGAGTCTGGAACACTACCAAGCAAGCGGCACCATGAAGACCAAGGACCTCTCCAAACAGGTCAGGGACAAAGTTGTGGAGAAGAACAGATCAGGGTTGGGTTATAAAAAATATCCAAAACTATAAACATCCCACGGAGCACCATTAAATCCATTATTAAAAATGGAAAGAATATGGCACCACAACAAACCTGCCAAGAGAGGGGCGCCCACCAAAAGTCACGAACCGGGCAAGGAAGGCATTAATCAGAGAGACAACAAAGAGACCAAAGATAACCCTGAAGGAGCTGCAAAGCTCCATAGTGGAGATTGGAGTATCTGTCCATAGGACCACTTTAAGCCGTACACTCCACAGAGCTGGGCTTAACAAAGGAGTGGCCAGAAAAAAGCCAGTGCTTAAAGAAAAAAATACACAAACACATTTGGTGTTCGCCAAAAGGCATGTGGGAGACTCCCCAAACATATGGAACAAGGCACTCTGGTCAGATGAGACTAAAATTGAGCTTTTTGGCCATCAAGGAAAATGTTATGTCTGGCGCAAACCCAACACCTCACATCACCCCGAGAACAACATCCCCACAGTGAAGCATGGTGGTGGCAGCATCATGCTGTGGGGATGTTTTTCGTCAGCAGGGACTGGGAAACTGGTCAGAATTGAAGGAATGATGGATGGCGCTAAATACAGGGAAATTCTGGTTTCAGTCTTCCAGAGATTTGAGACTGGGACGGAGGTTCACCTTCCAGCAGGACAATGACCCGAAGCATAATGCTAAAGCAACACTCAAGTGGTTTAAGGGGAAACACTTAAATGTCTTGGAATGGCCTAGTCAAAGCCCAGACCTCAATCCAAATGAGAATCTGTGGTATGACTTAAAGATTGCTGTACACCAGCGGAACCCATCCAACTTGAAGGAGCTGAAGCAGTTATGTCTTGAAGAATGGGCAAAAATCCCAGTGGCTAGATGTGCCAAGCTTATAGAGACATGCCCCCAAGAGACTAGCAGCTGTAATTGCTGCAAAAGGTGGCTCTACAAAGTATTGACTTTGCGGGGTGAATAGTTATGCACGCCCAAGTTATGTTTTTCTGTCTTATTTCTTGTTTGTTTCACAATAAAAAATATTTTGCATCTTCAAAGTGCTAGGCATGTTGTGTAAATCAAATGATACAAGCCCCCCCCCCAAAAAAAAAAATTTAATTCCAGGTTGTAAGGCAACAAAATAGGAAAAATGCCAAGGGGGTGAATACTTTCGCCACTGTACACTACCGGTCAAACATTTAGGATCACCAACTCATTAAAGGGTTTTTCTTTATTTTTACTATTTTCTACATTGTAGAATAATAGTGAAGACATCAAAACTATGAAATAAGACGAATCATGTAGTAACCAAAGAAGTGTTAAAGAAATCTAAATATACTGCTCAAAAAAATTAAGGGAACACTAAAATAACACATCCTAGATCTGAATGAATTAAATAATCTTATGAAATACTTTTTTCTTTACATAGTTGAATGTGCTGACAACAAAATCACACCAAAATAATCAATAGAAATCCAATTTATCAACCCATGGAGGTCCCAGATGGATGTCCCAGATGTGCTCAATTGGATTCAGGTCTGGGGAACGGGCAGGCCAGTCCATAGCATCAATGCTTTCCTCTTGCAGGAACTGCTGACACACTCCAGCCTCATGAGGTCTAGCATTGTTTGCATTAGGAGGAACCCAGGGCCAACCGCACCAGCATATGGTCTCACAAGGGGTCTGAGGATCTCATCTCGGTACCTAATGGCAGTCAGGCTACCTCTGGCGAGCACATGGAGGGCTGTGCGGCCCCCCAAAGAAATGCCACCCCACACCATGACTGACCCACCGCCAAACCGGTCATGCTGGAGGATGTTGCAGGCAGCAGAACGTTCTCCACGGCGTCTCCAGACTCTGTCACGTCTGTCACATGTGCTCAGTGTGAACCTGCTTCATCTGTGAAGAGCACAGGGCGCCAGTGGCGAATTTGCCAATCTTGGTGTTCTCTGGCAAATGCCAAACGTCCTGCACGGTGTTGGGCTGTAAGCACAACCCCCACCTGTGGACGTCGGGCCCTCATACCACCCTCATGGAGTCTGTTTCTGACCGTTTGAGCAGACACATGCACATTTGTGGCCTGCTGGAGGTCATTTTGCAGGGCTCTGGCAGTGCTCCTCCTGCTCCTCCTTGCACAAAGGTGGAGGTAGCGGTCCTGCTGCTGGGTTGTTGCCCTCCTACGGCCTCCTCCACGTCTCCTGATGTACTGGCCTGTCTCCTGGTAGCGCCTCCATGCTCTGGACACTACGCTGACAGACACAGCAAACCTTCTTGCCACAGCTCGCATTGATGTGCCATCCTGGATGAGCTGCACTACCTGAGCCACTTGTGTGGGTTGTAGACTCCGTCTCATGCTACCACTAGAGTGAAAGCACCGCCAGCATTCAAAAGTGACCAAAACATCAGCCAGGAAGCATAAGAACTGAGAAGTGGTCTGTGGTCACCACCTGCCAAACCACTCCTTTATTGGGGGTGTCTTGCTAATTGCCTATAATTTCCACCTGTTGTCTATTCCATTTGCACAACAGCATGTGAAATTTATTGTCAATCAGTGTTGCTTCCTAAGTAGACAGTTTGATTTCACAGAAGTGTGATTGACTTGGAGTTACATTGTGTTGTTTAAGTGTTCCCTTTATTTTTTTGAGCTGTGTATATTTGAGATTCTTCAAATAGCCACATTTTGCCTTGATGACAGCTTTGCACAGTCTTGGCATTCTCTCAACCAGCTTCATGAGGTAGTCACCTGAAATGCATTTAAATTAACAGGTGTGCCTTCTTAAAAGTTAATTTGTGGAATTTCATTCCTTCTTAATGCTTAAAGTTTCTTTAAATGCGATCGCAAAATCCATCAATCGCTATGATGACACTGGCTCTCATGAGAACCGCCACAGGAAAGGAAGACCCAGAGTTCTCTCCTGCAGATGATAAGTTCATTAGTTACCAGACTCAGAAATTGCAGCCCAAATAAATGCTTCACAGAGTTCAAGTAAAAGACATATCTCAACATCAACTGTTCAGAGGAGACTGTGTGAATCAGGCCTTCATGGTCGAATTGCTGCAAAGAAACCATTACTAAAGGACACCAATAAGAAGAAGAGACAGGCAATGGACATTAGACCGGTGGAAATCTGTCCTTTGTCTTTGAGACGCGGTGTGTGTGAACGGATGATCTCCACATGTGCATTTCCCACCGTAAGGCATGAAGGTGGTGGTGTAATGGTGCTTTGCTGGTGACACTGTCTGTGATTTATTTAGAATTCAAGACACACTTAACCAGCATGGCTACCATAGCATTCTGCAGCGATACTACATCCCATCTGGTTTGGGCTTAGTGGGACTATCATTTGTTTTTCAACAGAACAATGACTCAACATACCTCCTGTCTGTGTAAGGGCTATTTGACCAAGAAGGAGAGTTATGGAGTGCTGCATCAGATGCCCTGGCCTCCACAAATTGAGATGGTTTGGGATGAGTCGGACCGCAGAGTGAAGGAAAAGAAGCCAACAAGTGCTCAGCATATGTGGGAACTCCTTCAAGACTGTTGGAAAAGCATTCCAGGTGAAGCTGGTTGAGAGAATGCCAATAGTGTGCAAAGCTGTCATCAAGACAAAGGATGGCTACTTTGAAGAATCTCAAATATAAAATATATTTTGATTTGTTTAAGCCTTAGTCCCACCCATCTCTTTAATAATTAATGTAAGTCCATGTGGTAAACACGCTATATCAAATAAAATCTACGTTTATTTGTCACATGCACAGCATACAGAAGGTGTAAACGGTACAGTGATAGTACTTGCATAGCAATATCAAAAACAGAAAAGGTGTCCAGATAAAGATATTTTATTAATATTTGATCGTTATTAGATGATGCTTACCCGAAACACTTGTCTAAATTGATGGGTCATGTGAAAGAAATGCTATAACCAACCCCCAGCCACATCTAGCTAAGTAGAGGGGTCACTATTGTCTAGACATGTTCATGAAATACAATCGATGTCCATAATCACATTTACATTTTAGTCATTTAGCAGACGCGCTTATCCAGAGGAACTTACAGTAGTGAATGCATACATTTCATACAATTTCATTTAAAAAAATTCTGTGCTGGCCCCCCGTGGGAATCGAACCCACAACCCTGGCGTTGCAAACACCATGCTCTACCAACTGAGCTACAGGCACATCTGCTAATGTGATGGGTCATGCAATAATCCATCTGAAGTGGAATCTTTTGTTCAGACATGTAGCTAGCTAGGTAGCTAGCTAGCTAAATAATGAACCGGCATAACCCCAACTCATACTACTACCAATACAAACATTGTCATAGCTGCAGGTAGCTAAAGCTAACAAAATAGAAAATGCCAATAACTAGCAATGCAAATGGATTTCTGATTCAAATAATATAACTACACAGATCATACATGTAATGTTAGCTAGCGAGCCAGCCATCTAGCATTTGCTAGCTAACTAACAGTATGCTTTAAATGACTTTCTGACTCAATTAGAAACTTACACTACCGGTCAAAAGTTTGGACAAACCTTCTCATTCAAGGGTTTTTCTTTACTTTACTATTTTCTACATTGTAGAATAATAGTGAAGACATCAAAACTATCAAATAACACATATGGAATCATGTAGTAACCCAAAAAAGTGTTAAGACAGTGTGAACGATGCTGAATGGGTGTAGACAAAGAAGAGCTCTCCAGTAGGTGTACCAAAACATTCAAAGGCCATTTTCTCAAAAGTGAGGTTAATCATTTATCAACTTTCAAAGCAGAATTACTTTCCCATTGTTCTTCAACTGCAGTGTATGATATACAATTTTCTAGCTCTGATTCTCTAATTTTATCCAATGTAAAAAACACAATTTTAAATGTTGCTACATAAGACCGAATCGAGGGCGTCGGTCACATATAGGGCTATATATCAGTCTAGAACAGGATGGGGTTGATGCAGAGAGAGAAAGACAGAGAGAGAGAGTGCTAGCGCGTGCACTGCTTTAAAGCAACAATATTTGAGAGATAGGCTGTTTCAAAACTCTGCAGCTGCAATTAAAACAATAATAATCTTTACCATTAAAAAAACAAGGTGACCCCCGGAAGCAAGGCTGGAAATGGGTCAATTAGACGTGCATTCTGTCTTTATATTAGAATAAACTATGTTGTAGCAAATGTAGACCTACCTGTCACAAGAAAAAAAGTTCCCATGATGAGAGGATAGGTCTACATTTTGAGATGATAGGTCTACATGCATTGTGAACTGCTCTCCATACTGAGATGGGCCGTCTGTCCCCACCCTGAGCGTTGATGATTCATCATGCAGAGGCCGTAGAGAAGCCATATTTAGACATTGCATATAATTTAACAGTTACATTTTACGCCATCTTGTTTATAAATAATGTATTATAATTTACTGGTTTCTCGCAGTTATTTATCCCGGGAGAAGGGAGTGGTTTTGGGCCATACGTAAATCTCGGGTTCCCGCCATTCAACTAAAATCTGTACAAAAGCCTCTCGGCTTTTCTACTTTGGATGTTAAAAAGTAACTGGAGCATTGTGCTAAAATAGATCCAACCCCACAAACACACTCAGACAGGAAACACACCATCAGCTCCTATGAAAGAATTTTGCATTAGTTTCATTAGTTAAAGATGGAAAAGATGTTCACAGTGGCAGGGGTCTCGAATCCAAGCTGTGTGTACCGCTAAAGTACAACTCTGTCTACTGCACACACGATACACAGTGAATCAAACATGAATAAAAATGACATTATTTTGGTATATCTTTCATGGTTATTTATTTCCTATAACGCCAGGCAGGCTCTAGTGACTCAGATCCTCCGCTATCTCCTCACAGGATGATTCCCAGCATGCATTGCAAAAATGTAATTGACTGCAGAGGCAAGAGATTGAGAATCAATATTTCACAACATCCATTCCTTATTCCTCCCCATGGCCACCAGGACAGATATGTCTCCTCTTGAGATGGACAAACTGGTGCATACTGTTTCCTCTCTGCTTCCCACTCGGTTTCCTCTCTCGGTTTCCTCTCTCTTTCTACTCGGTTTCCTCTCTCTTTCAACTCGGTTTCCTCTCTCTTTCTACTCAGTTTTCTCTCTCAGTTTCCTCTCTCTTTCAACTCGGTTTCCTCTCTTGGTTTCCTCACTCGGTTTCCTCTCTCTTTCTACTCGGTTTCCTCTCTCTTTCTACTCGGTTTCCTCTCTCTTTCTACTCGGTTTCCTCTCTCTTTCTACTCGGTTTCCTCTCTCTTTCTACTCTGTTTCCTCTCTCTTTCTACTCGGTTTCCTCTCTCTTTCTACTCGGTTTCCTCTCTCTTTCTACTCGGTTTCCTCTCTCTTTCTACTCGGTTTCCTCTCTCTTTCTACTCGGTTTCCTCTCTCTTTCAACTCGGTTTCCTCTCTCTTTCAACTCGGTTTCCTCTCTTGGTTTCCTCACTCGGTTTCCTCTCTCTTTCTACTCGGTTTCCTCTCTCTTTCAACTCGGTTTCCTCTCTCTTTCAACTCGGTTTCCTCTCTTGGTTTCCTCACTCGGTTTCCTCTCTCTTTCTACTCGGTTTCCTCTCTCTTTCTACTCGGTTTCCTCTCTCTTTCTACTCGGTTTCCTCTCTCTTTCTACTCGGTTTCCTCTCTCTTTCTACTCGGTTTCCTCTCTCTTTCTACTCAGTTTTCTCTCTCAGTTTCCTCTCTCTTTCTACTCGGTTTCCTCTCTCTTTCTACTCAGTTTTCTCTCTCAGTTTCCTCTCTCTTTCAACTCGGTTTCCTCTCTTGGTTTCCTCACTCGGTTTCCTCTCTCTTTCAACTCGGTTTCCTCTCTTGGTTTCCTCACTCGGTTTCCTCTCTCTTTCTACTCGGTTTCCTCTCTCTTTCAACTCGGTTTCCTCTCTCTTTCTACTCGGTTTCCTCTCTCTTTCTACTCGGTTTCCTCTCTTGGTTTCCTCACTCGGTTTCCTCTCTCTTTCTACTCGGTTTCCTCTCTCTTTCTAATCGGTTTCCTCTCTCTTTCTAATCGGTTTCCTCTCTCTTTCTAATCGGTTTCCTCTGTTTCCTCTCTGCAGATCAAATCAGATAAGGGGTCGTATGTATCAAGCGTCTCAGAGTCGGAGTGCTGATCGAGAACCAGGGACCCCCTATCCATGTAATATTAATCAATGTGTGATCTAAAAGGCTAAACTGATCAAGTCAGCAATCGTAATATGAGACGCTCATTAAATACACGACCTGAAAAGCAGCTCAACCTCTCTGGATCAGAAGGAATATCCTACAATTCCATCCGTATTTATTTGGACAGTGAAGCTAAAACAGACATACACACTCCGGACATACAGAAGTGGGGGGATCAGCGGGCGGTGGGGGTAATACGCCCGGAACCAGAGCCGCCGCCATAGACATTAGTCACCCACCCTACCCTCCCTTTGTGTTTTTTTTTTTTGGGGGGGGTGTTTGTTGTTTAGGGGGATTGTGTTGTTGGTTTTGTAGGTGCGGTCGGAGTCCGCACCTTTGGGGGGGTTCTGTCACATCCTGACCATAGTAAGTTGTTATTTTCTATGATAGAGTAGGTCAGGGCGTGACAGGGGGTGTTTGTCCGTTTTTGTATTTCTATGTTTAGTTTCTAGTTATGCATTTCTAGGTTGGTTTTTGTTTGGCATGACCTCCAATTAGAGGCAGCCGGTTGTCGTTGTCTCCAATTGGAGGTCATATTTAAGTTGCTGTTTGTCCCACTTGTGTTTTGTGGGTGATTATATTTTGTGAGTGTGTTTGTTCCTCCTGCGTCACGGTTTGATGTTTTGTTCCTTCAGTTTATTTTTGTATCGCATTAAGTTTCACAATCCAACAAATATGTGGAACGAAACCGACGCTGCATTTTGGTCCGATCATTCAAACAGCCGTGACAGATATAGATACTTTTGTACCTGTTTCCTCCAGCATCTTCACAAGGTCCTTTGCTGTTGTTCTGGGATTGATTCGCACCAAAGTACGTTCATCTCTAGGAGACAGAACGCGTCTCCTTCCTGAGCGGTATGACAGCTGCGTGGTCCCCTGGTGTTTATACTTGTGTACTATTGTTTGTACAGATAAACGTGGTACCTGTAGGCATTTGGAAATTGCTCCCAAGGATGAACCAGACTTGTGGAGGTCTACAATTTATTTTCTGAGGTCTTGGCTGATTTCTTTTGATTTTCCCATGATGTCAAGCAAAGAGGCACTGAGTTGGAAGGTAGGCCTTGAAATACATCCACAGGTACACCTCCAATTGACTCAAAATGTAAATTAGCCTATCAGAAGCTTCTAAAGCTATGACATCATTTTCTGGAATTTTCCAAGCTGTTTAAAGGCACAGTCAACTTAGTGTATGTAAACTTCTGACCCACTGGAATTGTGATACAGTGAATTATAAGTGAAATAATCTGTCTGCAAACAATTGTTGGAAAAATTACCTGTGTCATGCACAAAGTAGATGTCCTAACCGACTTGCCAAAACTATAGTTTGTTAACAAGAAATGTGTTGAGTAGTTGAAAAATGAGTTTTAATGATTCCAACCTAAGTCTATGTACATTTCTGACTTCAACTGTAGATGGGCAGATACTATAGAATGTTCAGTATGGGGCAGTAGAGGCTGCAGATGGCACCAACAGCAGGACAACAGACAGATACTATAGAATGTTCAGTATGAGGCAGTAGAGGATGCAGATGGCACCAACAGCAGGACAACAGACAGATACTATAGAATGTTCAGTATGGGGCAGTAGAGGATGCAGATGGCACCAACAGCAGGACAACAGATAGACAAATACTAAAAAAACACATTACTCTATAATATACTAAAACACTACGGCCGAGTACCATCTGCCCACTGAGTAAGAGCCAGAGCTAACGCTATAGGGCCTACAGTGGTGTGTGTCAGCTACTGTGTGTGTGTGTGTGTGTGTGTGTGTGTGTGTGTGTGTGTGTGTGTGTGTGTGTGTGTGTGTGTGTGTGTGTGTGTGTGTGTGTGTGTGTGTGAGATCCCTTGACCAGTCATATAACAGTTTATTAACTCTGAGGCTAGTCCGTCTCTAGTACCTATAACCTGTAGATGTAACAGTCAACACACTTGGCAAGGTGAGTGAGTGAGTGAGTGAGTGAGTGAGTGAGTGAGTGAGTGAGTGAGTGAGTGAGTGAGTGAGTGAGTGAGTGAGTGAGTGAGTGAGTGAGTGATATAGCAAGAGAGAGGACCCTCCACAGTCTAAACCAAGTTAATGAGGCATCACAGAACACATGTCACACACACATTTACAGTATCTCTCGCTAAACATTTCTCTCTATCCAATCATTCCAATCATTGGCTGGTGAAATTCCCTGCAGTAAAGGGAAAAGTCTACATTACCATTGTTTCTATCTGGCAGAAAGTCCAACCAGGCTGTTTGATTGGAAGCACAAACTGAACGTGCAAGATATTTTCAGGAAAATGAGGTCAATCAAATATTTGTGCTTATTATTTTTATTAAATCAACTAAAGTCCTTTGATGAAGGCTTTCATGCTGTTATTTTTTTTTTGTAAATACAGAAGGAACCTCTATTTCCTTCCAATAAACTCTAAGCAGGTAGCAGAGAAAAAGGTTCACGTTTTATTAGTCTTATTGTCACTTCCTGACCATAGTAAGTTGTTATTTTCTATGGTAGAGTAGGTCAGGGCGTGACAGGGGTGTTTGTCCGTTTTTGTATTTCTATGTTTAGTTTCTAGTTTTGTATTTCTAGGTTGGTTTTTGTTTGTCATGACCTCCAATTAGAGGCAGCCGGTTGTCGTTGTTTCTAATTGGAGGTCATATTTAAGTTGATGTTTGTCCCACTTGTGTTTTGTGGGTGATTATATTTTGTGAGTGTGTTTGTTCCTCCTGCGTCACGGTTTGTTGTTTTGTCCTTAAGTTTACTTTGATATTGCATTAAGTTTCACGGTCTAATAAATATGTGGAACGAAACAGACGCTGCATTTTGGTCCAATCATTCAGATTGCCGTGACACGTATGTGAAGGATGTAAACGTCGTTCAACGAAATGCTTACTTGCATGTTCGTTCTCGACAATGCAACAACAATAAGTAATAATCAAATATAATAATACGAAGTAAATGGCTCAGTAGAATAGAATAAACATTTTAGCATAGTTATAATACAGGAAGGCACAATTTATAGTGTAATATTTACACGTGCTTTGGGGAAAGTGTTTAAATTGTGCAGTATTTATCAATCATATTAAGAAGAATTAAGAGGAAGGAAGGAGGGAAGGAAGGAATTAGGGAAATAAGGAAGTAGGGAAGGAAGGAAGGACATAGGGAAGGAAGGAAGGAAAGCATCTTCAGTGTATACCAACAGGAATGAGGTGGCAGACAGAGACTCACCTTCTAGAACCATCAATGGGTGTGGAGGGTGGTTAGGTGGCTCCTTGGAGCAGAGGCCACGGTTGGACCCTATGGTTCTGTGGTAATGTGGAGATGGTGGTTGAAAGTAACTACTGGAGTCCTTAGACTGGTACAGGCATGTAGGGACAGTGCCTCAGATCACAGCAGCTCCAGCCTACAACACAGACAAGAGGACAACAGATTAGAGGAGAGAGAAAAGAGGATCTATTGAAAGAGAAGAGTGGGTGGAAAAACAGATAAACAGATGAAAATGGGTGTACACACACACACACACACACACACACACACACACACACACACACACACACACACACACACGAAAGCACTACAATACAAACAATTGAAACAAGCTATATATCCCATCGGCAGAGACACACACAGAACAGCTCAAGTTTGTCTCTTAGATGTCCAATCTGCAGTAATCCTAGCAGAGCCGTGGAACAGCAGTGAGAGGCAGAGAGGCAGGGGAGAATCAGCCTCTTCTGTCGTTGTTAAATCTCAGGCTTGATGATGTGACTTCTGTGGCTTTTTGACAGATGAAACAGTGTGACTCTGAACTAGAATTCACACTCGCGCACACACACACACACACACACACACACACACACACACACACACACACACACACACACACACACACACTCACACATGCCAACACACACGCACTCTCATCCAATTTGTCAAGGCAATATGTGATGTCTGTGACTCAATAGAGAGCCATAACCTAGATTTCCACGGAGCGGATAACAACAGAAAGAGTCTAGTCTGGGCTTTGATAAAGTTCCCATCCATTAGATGAGTTGAGACCGAGAGCAGAGCATCCATTAGATGAGTTGAGACCGAGAGCAGGGCATCCATTAGATGAGTTGAGACCGAGAGCAGAGCATCCATTAGATGAGTTGAGACCGAGAGCAGAGCATCCATTAGATGAGTTGAGACCGAGAGCAGAGCATCCATCAGATGAGTTGAGACCGAGAGCAGAGCATCCATTAGATGAGTTGAGACAGAGAGCAGAGCATCCATTAGATGAGTTGAGACAGAGAGCAGAGCATCCATCAGATGAGTTGAGACCGAGAGCAGAGCATCCATCAGATGAGTTGAGACCGAGAGCAGAGCATCCATCAGATGAGTTGAGACCGAGAGCAGAGCATCCATCAGATGAGTTGAGACAGAGAGCAGAGCATCCATTAGATGAGTTGAGACAGAGAGCAGAGCATCCATTAGATGAGTTGAGACCGAGAGCAGAGCATCCATTAGATGAGTTGAGACCGAGAGCAGAGCATCCATCAGATGAGTTGAGACCGAGAGCAGAGCATCCATTAGATGAGTTGAGACTGAGAGCAGAGCATCCATTAGATGAGTTGAGACCGAGAGCAGAGCATCCATTAGATGAGTTGAGACCGAGAGCAGAGCATCCATTAGATGAGTTGAGACAGAGAGCGGAGCATCCATCAGATGAGTTGAGACAGAGAGCAGAGCATCCATTAGATGAGTTGAGACAGAGAGCGGAGCATCCATCAGATGAGTTGAGACAGAGAGCAGAGCATCCATTAGATGAGTTGAGACTGAGAGCGGAGCATCCATTAGATGAGTTGAAACAGAGAGCAGAGCATCCATTAGATGAGTTGAGACAGAGCGGAGCATCCATTAGATGAGTTGAGACAGAGAGCAGAGCATCCATTAGATGAGTTGAGACAGAGAGCGGAGCATCCATTAGATGAGTTGAGACAGAGAGCAGAGCATCCATTAGATGAGTTGAGACAGAGAGCAGAGCATCCATTAGATGAGTTGAGACAGAGAGCAGAGCATCCATTAGATGAGTTGAGACAGAGAGCAGAGCATCCATTAGATGAGTTGAGACAGAAAACAGAGCAATGTGAATCACTAACCACGTTTCCATCCACAGTATGTATTCTGTGTAATTAGTTAGTTAGTTAGTAAATAAATAATTAAGACAATTTGTGCATTGCTGATTCAACAAAAAGGGCTAGGGTTCTTGCGGATCCAAGGATTCTGCGACGTTCAGAATGAGACTGATGGGGTAATGATTAACCTGTTAGGGCTAGGGGGCAGTATTGACACGGCCGGATAAAAAACGTAC
This sequence comes from Salmo salar, assembly GCF_905237065.1. Lineage (NCBI taxonomy): Eukaryota > Metazoa > Chordata > Actinopteri > Salmoniformes > Salmonidae > Salmo > Salmo salar. Next base: position 1,870,334 of record NC_059456.1, read on the forward strand.
CCGATTTAATCTGGTTACCGCTCCTGCCCAGTAACTAGAATATGCATATAATTATTGGCTTTGGATAGAAAACACCCTAAAGTTTCTAAAACTGTTTGAATGGTTTCTGTGAGTATAACAGAACTCAAATGGCAGGCCAAAACCTGAGAAGATTCCATGCAGGAAGTGGCCTGTCTGAGAAGTTGTGTTTCATCTTGGCTCTTTTTATTTGCTCTAACGTGACACTTCCTACGGCTCCCATAGGCTCTCAGAGCCCGGGAAAAAGCTGAACGATATCGAGGCAGCCTCTGGCTGAAACACATTATCGCTTTTGGCAAGTGGCCGATCAGAGTACTATGGGCTTAGGCGCGTGCCCGAGTCGACCGAATGCTTTATTTTCTTTCGTCTGTTTACCTAAACGCAGATTCCCGGTCGGAATATTATCGCTTTTTTATGAGAAAAATTGCATAAAAATTGATTTTAAACAGTGGTTGACATGCTTCGAAGTACGGTAATGGAATATTTAGAATTTTTTTGTCACAAATTGCGCCGTGCTCGTCACCCTTATTTACCCTTTCGGATAGTGTCTTGAACGCATACGAACAAAACGGGCGCTGTTTGGATATAACTATGGATTATTTTGAACCAAACCAACATTTGTTATTGAAGTAGAAGTCCTGGGAGTGCATTCTGACGAAGACAGCAAAGGTAATAACATTTTTCTTATAGTAAATGTGACTTTGGTGAGTGCTAAATTTGCTGGGTGTCTAAATAGCTAGCCCTGTGATGCCGGGCTATCTACTGAGAATATTGCAAAATGTGCTTTCACCGAAAAGCTATTTTAAAATCGGACATATCGAGTGCATAGAGGAGTTCTGTATCTATAATTCTTAAAATAATTGTTATGCTTTTTGTGAACGTTTATCATGAGTAATTTAGTAAATTCACCGGCAGTGTTCGGTGGGAATGCTAGTCACATGCTAGTCACATGCTAATGTAAAAAGCTGGTTTTTGATATAAATATGAACTTGATTGAACAAAACATGCATGTATTGTATAACATAATGTCCTAGGGTTGTCATCTGATGAAGATCATCAAAGGTTAGTGCTGCATTTAGCTGTGGTTTGGGTTTATGTGACATTATATGCTAGCTTGAAAAATGGGTGTCTGATTATTTTGGCTGGGTACTCTGCTGACATAATCTAATGTTTTGCTTTCGTTGTAAAGCCTTTTTGAAATCGGACAGTGTGAGTCTTTTCTTTAAAATGGTGTAAAATAGTCATATGTTTGAAAAATTGAAATTTGTACATTTGTGAGGTTTTTCAATAACGCGCCACGGGATTACACTGGCTGTTACGTAGGTGGGACGATTTGGTGCCACCTACCCTAGAGAGGTTAATAAGTGACTGTTATTGATGTAAGAGATATCAATGTACAGTTGAAGTCGGAAGTTTACATACACCTTAGCCAAATACATTTAAACTCAGTTTTCACAATTCCTGACATTTAATCCTAGTAAAAATTCCCTCTCCAAGGTCAGTTAGGATCACCAGTTTATTTTAAGAATGTGAAATGTCAGAATAATAGTAGAGAGAATGATTTATTTCAGCTTTTATTTCTTTCGTCACATTCCCAGTGGGTCAGAAGTTATATTCTCAATTAGTATTTAGTAGAATTGCCTTTAAATTGTTTAACTTGGGTCAAACGTTTCAGGTAGCCTTTCACAAGCCTCCCCCAATAAGTTGGGTGAATTTTGGCCCATTTCTCCTGACAGAGCTGGTGTAACTGAGTCAGGTTTGTAGGTCTCCTTGCTCGCACACGCTTTTTCAGTTCTGCCCAAACATTTTCTATAGGATTGAGGTCAGGGCTTTGTTATGGCCACTCCAATACCTTGACTTTGTTGTCCTTAAGCCATTTTGCCACAACTTTGGAAGTATGCTTGAGGTCATTGTCCAATTGCGACCAAGCTTTAACTTCCTATATGATGTCTTGAGATGTTGCTTCAATATATCCACATTATTTCTCTTCCTCATGATGCCATCTATTTTGTGAAGTGCACCAGTCCCTCCTGCAGAAATGCACCTCACAACATGATACTGCCACCGCCGTGCTTCACGGTTGGGATGGTGTTCTTCGGCTTGCAAGCCTCCCCCAATTTCCTCAAAATATAACGATGGTCATTATGGCCAAACAGTTCTATTTTTGTTTCATCAGACCAGAGGACATTTCTCCAAAAAGTACGACCTTTGTCCCCATGTGCAGTTGCAAACCGTAGTATGGCTTTTTTATGGCGGTTTTGGAGCAGTGGCTTCTTCCTTGCTGAGTGGCCTTTCAGGTTATGTCGATATAGGACTCGTTTTACTGTGGATATAGATACTTTTGTACCCGTCTCCTCCAGCATCATCACAAGGTCATTTGCTGTAGTTCTGGGAATGATTTGCACTTTCCGCACCAAAGTACGTTCATCTCTAGGAGACAGAACGCGTCACCTTCCTGAGCGGTATGACGGCTGCGTGGTCCCATGGTGTTTATACTTGCATACTATTGTTTGTACAGATGAACGTGGTACCTTCGGGCGTTTGGAAATTGCTCCCAAGGATGAACCAGACTTGTGGAGGTCTACAATTTCTTTCTGAGGTCTTGGCTGATTTCTTTAGATTTTCCCATGATGTCATGCAAAGAGGCACTGAATTTGAAGGTAGGTCTTGAAATACATCCATGGGTACACCTCCAATTGACTCAAATGATGTCAATTAGCCTATCAGAAGCATCTAAAGCCATGACATCATTTTCTGGAATTTTCCAAGGTGTTTAAAGGCACAGTCAACTTAGTGTACGTAAACTTCTGACCCACTGGAATTGTGATACAGTGAATTATAAGTGAAATAATCTCTCTGTAAACAATTGTTGGGAAAATTACTTAAGTCATGCACAAAGTAGATGTCCTAACTGACTTGCCAAAACTATAGTTTGTTAACAAGACATTTGTGGAGTGGTTGAACAAAAGAGTATTAATGACTCCAACCTAAGTGTATGTAAACTTCCCGGCTTCAACTGTATCTTTAGAGTTTAAGTTGGGAGATAGTAACTAATTAAACAACATCAGATTAATGATAGTCATGTCACGACAAGACTGATCGGAGGTCTCGTCTGAGTCTGAAGGCAGGGACTGAGGTAGAGCTGGGTCACTGGGCTGTACATTAAGTCATTTAACCATATCCATCTCCAGTGCTGCTCAGACTGGAGCCCTGAGTCAGGCGGTGGGAAAAAAACACTCTGTCTCTCTGGTCCAAACAGTGTCACATAAGACAAGGTTGACATTTTAAAGTATCTTTAAGACACATATAGACCACAGATACTGTATGACCAAGCAGCAAAACATATTATGGTGGGTTTGAGATTTCTGATTTGTATTGGATTCATATCTGCTTGAAGATAGTTGCATTCATGACATGTTGGACATAAAGGACATAAAATACTTACATATTGTTTTTACTGTATACTGACCATAACACTTCAGTACCAATGTTTCCTTCATTTCCTATTTGTCTAAAAGAGTCAGTCGGGGTGAAAGAGAGAGAGTGTGTTATTGTTATCACTGATCAGGCCTGGCTGAGTCTCCCCATGCAGGGCGAGCTGCTGCTGGGTTGTCATGGCGTTGTCATGGCATGCTGCTGGGTTGTCATGGAGACGCCTCAGTAATGACTCCTTCTGCGACGGCAGGTGAAGGAAGTGACCTTTACACGGGACGGATCTTAATAGTCTAAAATGGCCTCCTCTCCTTGTCTCCTCTCCTTCATCTCAATAGTCTACCAAGGCTTCCTCCTCATTTCAGGGATCTCAAGGAAAGGATATGAGGAGGTGTGGACTTTGAGATGCACCCAGAAAGTCTAACACAGAAACCTCTGTCCACCAATGGGAATAAAGCACCAACTGTCTTCTCGACTAATGAAAAAGCAACCAAAGCAGAGGGATGTCTCTGAAGACAGACACCGTACAGATACTCCAGTCATTGTAAAAAAACAAACACTTACTGCTCACAACAAGCAGTAGAGATTAGGTAGATCTGTGTTTCTTATCCTATTATATATTATTATACACCGAATGGGATGCACATTCTGCCTTTGCAATACACACAAAGCTTGATGATGAGTTGCTCATTTGAATCAGCGGTCTATTGCTAAGGCAAAATCGAAAATGTGCACCCCTTTGGTTCACCAGGATCAGTTTAAGAGACAGTGACAGAGGAAGAGAGGAATATAGAATGACAGTGATGTTTGTTCATCACATAGAGTATAGACCCATCCCAGTGGTATATATAATATGACGACTATAGCTACTATAGTTACTACATCTACTATAGCTACTATAGTTACTATAGCTACTATTGCTTCTATGGTTACTATCGCTTCTATCATTAGTATAGCTACTATCGTTACTATAGATACTATGGTTACTTTAGCTACTATCGCTACTATAGTTACTATAGTTACAATAGTTACTATAACTACTATAACTACTATAGTTACCATAACTACTATAACTACTATAGCTACTATAACTACTCTAGTTACTATAACTACTATAGTTAATATAGCTACTATAGTTACCATAACTACTATAGCTACTATAGTTACTATAACTACTATAGTTACTATAACTACTATAGTTACTATAACCACTATAGTTACTAGAACTACTATAACTACTATAGTTACTATAACTACTATAGTTACTAGAACTACTATAGTTACTAGAACTACTAGAACTACTATAGTTACTATAACTACTAACTACTATAGTTACTAGAACTACTAGAACTACTATAGTTACTAAAACTACTAAAGTTACCCTAACTACTATAGCTACTAAAGCTACTATAGCTAATATAACAACTATAGCTACTATAACTGCTATAGCTACTATAACTACTGAAGTTACCATAACTAGTATAACTACTAAAGCTACTATAGCTAATATAACTACTATAGCTACTATAACTGCTATAGCTACCATAGCTACTATAGCTACTATAACTGCTATAGCTACTATAACTACTAAAGTTACCATAACTACTATAACTACTAAAGCTACTATAGCTACTATAACTGCTATAGTTACTATAACTGCTATAACTACTATAGTTACTATAACTACTATAGTTACTAGAACTACTATAGTTACTATAACTACTAGAACTACTATAGTTACTAAAACTACTAAAGTTACCCTAACTACTATAGCTACTAAAGCTACTATAGCTAATATAACAACTATAGCTACTATAACTGCTATAGCTACTATAACTACTGAAGTTACCATAACTAGTATAACTACTAAAGCTACTATAGCTAATATAACTACTATAGCTACTATAACTGCTATAGCTACCATAGCTACTATAGCTACTATAACTGCTATAGCTACTATAACTACTAAAGTTACCATAACTACTATAACTACTAAAGCTACTATAACTGCTATAGTTACTATAACTGCTATAGCTACTATAACTGCTATAGCTACCATAGCTACTATAGCTACTATAACTGCTATAGCTACTAGAGCTGCTATAGCTACTATAACTGCTATAGATACTATAGTTACCATAACGACTATAGCTACTATAGTTACTATAGCTACTATAGTTACTATAACTACTATAGTTACCATAGCTACTATAACTACTAAAGTTACCATAGCTACTATAACTACTAAAGTTACCATAACTACTATAACTACTATAGCTACTATATCTACTATAGTTACTACAACTACTATAACTACTATAGCTACTATAGTTACCATAACGACTATAGCTACTATAGTTACCATAACGACTATAGCTACTATAGTTACTATAACTACTATAGTTACTATAGTTACTATAACTACTATAGTTACTATAGCTACTAAAGTTACCATAACTAATATAGCTACTATAGCTACGATAACTACTAAAGTTACCATAACTACTAAAGTTACTATAACTACTAAAGTTACTATAACTACTAAAGTTACCCTAACTACTATAACTACTATAGTTACCCTAACTACTATAGTTACCAGAACTACTATAACTACTATAGTTACCATAACTACTATAGCCACCATAGCTACTAAAGTTACCATAACTACTATAGCTAATATAACTACTATAGCTACTATAACTGCTATAGCTACCATAGCTACTATAGCTACTAAATTTACCATAGCTACTATAGCTACTATAACTGCTATAGCTACCATAGCTACTATAGCTACTAAAGTTACCATAGCTACTATAGCTACTATAACTGCTATAGCTACCATAGCTACTATAACTGCTATAGCTACTATAACTGCTATAGCTACTATAACTGGTATAGCTACTATAACTGCTATAGCTACCATAGCTACTATAACTGCTATAGCTACCATAGCTACTATAGCTACTATAACTGCTATAGCTACCATAGCTACTATAGCTACTATAACTGCTATAGCTACTATAACTGCTATAGCTACTATAACTGCTATAGCTACTATAACTGCTATAGTTATCATAGCTACTATAACTGCTATAGCTACTATAACTGCTATAGCTACTATAACTGCTATAGCTACCATAGCTACTATAGCTGCTATAGCTACTATAGCTGCTATAGCTACTATAACTGCTATAGCTACTATAACTGCTATAGCTACTATAACTGCTACAACTACTATAACTACTATAGCTACTATAGTTACCATAACGACTATAGCTACTATAGTTACCATAACGACTATAGCTACTATAGTTACTATAACTACTATAGTTACTATAACTACTATAGTTACTATAGTTACTATAACTACTATAGTTACTATAGCTACTAAAGTTACCATAACTAATATAGCTACGATAACTACTAAAGTTACCATAACTACTAAAGTTACTATAACTACTAAAGTTACTATAACTACTAAAGTTACCCTAACTACTATAACTACTATAGTTACCCTAACTACTATAGTTACCAGAACTACTATAACTACTATAGTTACCATAACTACTATAGCCACCATAGCTACTAAAGTTACCATAACTACTATAGCTAATATAACTACTATAGCTACTATAACTGCTATAGCTACCATAGCTACTATAGCTACTAAATTTACCATAGCTACTATAGCTACTATAACTGCTATAGCTACCATAGCTACTAAAGTTACCATGGCTACTATAGCTACTATAACTGCTATAGCTACCATAGCTACTATAACTGCTATAGCTACTATAACTGCTATAGCTACTATAACTGGTATAGCTACTATAACTGCTATAGCTACCATAGCTACTATAACTGCTATAGCTACTATAACTGCTATAGCTACCATAGCTACTATAGCTACTATAACTGCTATAGCTACCATAGCTACTATAGCTACTATAACTGCTATAGCTACTATAACTGCTATAGCTACTATAACTGCTATAGCTACTATAACTGCTATAGTTATCATAGCTACTATAACTGCTATAGCTACTATAACTGCTATAGCTACTATAACTGCTATAGCTACCATAGCTACTATAGCTACTATAACTGCTATAGCTACTATAACTGCTATAGCTACCATAACTGCTATAGCTACTATAACTGCTATAGCTACTATAACTGCTGTAGCTACCATAGCTACTATAGATACTATAACTGCTATAGCTGCTATAGCTGCTATAGCTACTATAGCTGCTATAGCTACTATAGCTGCTATAGCTACTATAACTGCTATAGCTACTATAACTGCTATAGCTACTATAACTGCTATAGCTACCATAGCTACTATAGCTACTATAGCTACCATAGCTACCATAGCTACTATAGCTACTATAACTGCTATAGCTACTATAACTGCTATAGCTACTATAACTGCTATAGCTACTATAACTGCTATAGCTACCATAGCTGCTATAGCTACTATAACTGCTATAGCTACTATAACTGCTATAGCTACCATAGCTACTATAACTGCTATAGCTACCATAGCTACTATAACTGCTATAGCTACTATAACTGCTATAGCTACTATAACTGCTATAGCTACCATAGCTACTATAGCTACAATAACTGCTATAGCTACAATAACTGCTATAGCTACTATAACTGCTATAGCTACCATAGCTACTATAACTGCTATATCTACTGTAACTGCTATAGCTACTATAACTACTATAACTGCTATAGCTACTAGTCACTATAGCTACTACAACTACTACTACTACAGCTACTATAGCTACCATAACTACTATAGCTACTAAAGCTACCATAACTACTGTAACTACTATAACTACTATAACTACTATAGTTACAATAACTACTATAGTTACCATAACGACTATAGCTACTAAAGTTACCATAACTACTGTAGCTACTCACAGCAGGGCATGAATACAGTATAGAAAACCCCCCCCCAGCGTCTTATAAGTACTATAAATACAGACGTGTAATCACACAGCGTAAACAGTGTGTGAAGGAGACAATGACCTAAAGAGAGTGGCCTTGGGGACAGAGATATTCTGCCATTGATCTAATACAGACAGTCATACAAGCGGCGATGAACAAACTGTCACTCACACACACACACACACACACACACACACACACACACACGGCTGTCCAGGATCTCTGAAGTCAGCTCAGCTTAGCTCAGGGTGTGTTACAGCAGGGTGACAGGCCCGGAAGACACGCAGCATCTCATTCATTCATATATTCACACACACACACACACACACACCATCTGCGGGGTGACAGAAGAGGTTTGCCCTGCACTGTCTGACAGGAACAAACGCTGGGTTGTCTCAGACTGGGGTTGGAGATCAACACTGAAGAGATGCTTGAAGGGAACAACAACAGTGTTTCTTAAACAGCTATCAAGAACACGGTCTAAAGAAACACACACACACGTCTGTCTGTCTGTCTGTCTGTCTGTCTGTCTGTCTGTCTGTCTGTCTGTCTGTCTGTCTGTCTGTCTGTCTGTCTGTCTGTCTGTTTCCTAGATACTGTCAATGGAAGATCTTTCATGTTCTAGCCTCACTACCTCTGGCAAAGGCATTCCTAATAACAAAAAGATGTAATTTCATCACAACAGCTAAAGAACTGTGAAGCTGAATTAATCTTAGCTGGAGTGATATTATCCATATTTGGTTTACGTGTTTCTTCCTGGTGGCTTACACTACAGCGCAGTACAATGTGACTGTTGAAAACATACATAGAGCCTGAGTCTCCTTTAACTCCACAGTAATGACTAATGTCCGTGTCAATTACACTCTGCTATTTCAGCACCACCCGCCTCCATTTTATTCTGTGTTCTGATGTGAACGAGAAGCACAAAAAACAGCCTTGAAGTCAGGGAGAGAAAAGAACACCCAGGAAATCTGTGTGTATGTGAGAGCAAAGACCTCTCTCGTAGACTCTGTGTGTCCCTGAGCCACAGCTCCATCCTTCTGCCTCTATCTGCCAAGTAGAGCTCCCGAGTGGCGCAGCGGTCTAAGGCACTGCATCTCAGTGCAAGAAGCGTCACTACAGCCCTGGTTCAAATCCAGGCTGTATCACATCTGGCCATGATTGGGAGCCGCATAGGGCGGCGCACAATTGGCCCAGCGTTGTCCGGGTTTGGCCGGGATAGACCGTCATTGTAAATAAGAATTTGTTCTTAAC